>NW_016157173.1:438374-472350 GCF_001687245.7 Rhagoletis zephyria | reverse complement strand
TCAGGTGGAGAAGGACTTGGCTTCACTTGGCGTTTCCAATTGGCGTCAGTTGGCACAGAGGAGAAACGACTGGCGTGCTTTGCTGAACTCGGCCAAAATCGCTTAGGCGGTTACAGCGCCAAAAAAGAAGAAGAAGAAATACCCAAGTAAAAAATATTTAGGTATTTAGGAGCTACTAGATATTAAAGTAAGAAAAACTTGAGCATTTAGGAGCTGCTAGATACCAAAGTACAAAAAATTAAAGTATTTAGCAGGCGCTAAATACTATGGTCCGAAGTACTCAGGTACCTTGGGGAAGCAAAATACTTTCACTAAAGTACCAAGGTATTTAGTCGATGGGTAAATACTTTCAAACTAAATACTGTATAATTTAGGAGAAATTTAGAGAATTAACACCTCACCTTACACTCACCTCAACCTACTTTACCACAACTCACTTCACCTCTCCTCAAATCAACTCACCACATACAAACTCACCACACGTCACCTAAACTCACCACACCTCAATTTGGGAACTGTTTCGGGATTTGAGAGATTCTTCAGACTAAATCAGCACTTTCAAGACTATTTCGGGGTTTTCGGGAACATTTCGGGATTTTCGAAGCTATTTCGTAATTCTTTAGGGATTCCCGGAATCTTTGTTTGAGATTTTCGGGATTCTCGGAACTAATATCGGGATTTTCGAGACGACGATTTAGGGATTTTGAAAACTAGTTTCGGGATTTTTGGGACTCGTGCACCATTTTTGGATTTTTAGGACTAATTGCAAGTTTTTGGGACTTTGGGGACTGTTTCGAGATTTTTGGGACTTTCAGGATTCTCGGAACTAATATCAGTATTCTCGGGACTTTTGGGACTTTCAGCAGTATTTTGCAATTCTCGGGAGTAATTTCGAAATTTTTGGGACTCCGGGACTATTTTTCGATTTTTGGTACTTATATCGGCCTTTGGGGACTATTTCCAGATTTTTGGGGCTTATTTCGGATTTACGGGGTTTTCGGGATTCTCGAGAAAAACTTCGGGACTGTTGGGACCTTCGGGGCTATTTAGGGATTTTTCGGACTAATTTCGGATTTTTGGGACTCTCGGAACCATTTCGGGATTATCGGGAGTAATTTAGGTATTTTTGGGACTTTCGGGACTATTTCCAGATTTTTGGGACTAATTTAGGATTTTTGGAACTGTCGGGTCTATTTCGAGATTATCGGGAGTAATTTCGGGACTTTTGGGACTTTCGACACTATTTCCAGATTTTTGGGACTTATTTTGGATTTTTGGAACATTCGGGTCTATTTCGGGATTTTTGGGAATTACGGGAGTATTTCGGAATTTTTGGCATTCGGGACTATTTCGGGATTTTTAGAACTAATTTAGGAACTTTCGGACTTTCGGCACTATTTCAAGATTTTTGGTATTTTCGGGACTATTTCGTAATTCGCCGAACTCATTTTGCGATTTTTGGGACTTAATTCGGGACCTTTTGGGCTTTCGGGAGTATATCGATTTTTTTGGGACTTTTTTTTGGAATTTTGAGACTTTCGAGACCGTTTCGGGGTTTTCAGGAGTATTTCGGGATTTTTGGATTAATTTCGGATTTTTGGAACATTTGGGACTATTCCTCCATTTTTGGGAATTTTGGGCCTTATTTCGGATTTTTGGAACTTTCGGGACTATTTCGGGATTCTCGGAACTAATTTCGGAACTGTTGGGACTTTCGGGGCCATTTAAGGATTTTTGGGACTATCGGAACTATTTCCGGATTATCGGGAGTAATTTAGGTATTTTTGGGACTTTCGAGACTATTTCCAGATTTTTGGGACTTATTTTGGACTTTTGGAGCTTTTCGGGTCTATTTCGCGTTTGTCGGGAGTAATTTCGAGATTTTTGGGACTGTAAGGACTATTTCGGGCTTATATTGACTAATTTCGGGACTTTCGGGTCTATTTTGAGAGTCTCGGAACTAATTTTGGGAATTTCGGGATTCTCGGGATTAATTCCGGGATTTTCGAGACTACCTTAGGATTTTTGTGGACTCCCGGGAGTATCTTTGTTTTTGGGCCTAATTTTAGTGTTTTGGGACATTTGAGGCCGTTTAGGGATTTGTGGGAATAATTTCGGATTTTTGGGACTTTCGGGACTATTTTTTGATTTTTGAGACTTTCGGGACCATTTGGGAATTTGGGACTAATATAGGAACCTTAAGACTTTCGAAACTACTTCAGAAAGTCCCAAAATTCCCAAACTAGTCCCAGGAATCCCGGAAGTCCCAAAAGCTCCATAGTAGTCTCGAAAATCTCAAAATAATCCCGGCAGTCCCAAAAATCCGAATTGAGTTCCAAAAATTTCTAAATAATCCCCAAAGTCCCGAAATTAGTTCCAAGAATCCCGAAATAGTCCTAAAACTTCCAAAAATTCCAAGAAACTCCCGAAATTCCCAAAAATACCTAAATTACTCCCGATAATCCCGAAATAGACCCGAAAGTCCCAAAAATCCTAAATTAGTCCCAAAAATCTGGAAAAAGTCCCGAAAGTTCCAAAAATACCTAAATTACGCCCGATAATACCGAAATAGTCCCGAGAGTCCCAAAAATCCGAAATTAGTCCCAAAAATCCCTAAATAGCCCCGAAGGTGCCAACAGTCCCGAAATTATTCCCGAGAATCCCGAAAACCCCATAAATCCGAAATAATCCCCAAAAATCTGGAAATAGTCCCCAAAGGCCGATATAAGTCCCAAAAATGGAAAAATAGTTCCTGAGTCCCAAAAATTTCGGAATTACTCCCGAGAACTGCAAAATACTGCCAAAAGTCCCGAAAATCCCGATATTAGTTCCGAGAATCTTGAAAGTCCCAAAAATCCCGAAACTGTCCCGAAAGTCCCAAAAACTTGAAATTAGTCCTAAAAATCCAAAAATAGTCCAGGAGTCCCAAAAATCCCGAGAATCTCGAAATTCTCCCGAAAATCCCGCTATTAATTTCGAGAATCCCGAAAGTCCCAAAAATCCCGAAACTGTCCCGAAAGTCCCAAAAACTTGAAATTAGTCCTAAAAATCCAAAAATAGTCCAGGAGTCCCAAAAATCCCGAGAATCTCGAAATTCTCCCGAAAATCCCGCTATTAATTTCGAGAATCCCGAAAGTCTCAAAACTAGTTCCCAAAGTCCCTAAATATTGTGAAAGTCGTCTCGAAAATCCCGATATTAGTTCCGAGAGTCCCGAAAATCTCAAACCCTAAATCCCTAAAGAATTACAAAATAGGTTCGAAAATCCCAAAATAGTCCCGAAACCCCCGAAATAGTCTTGAAAATCCTGATTTAGTCTGAAGAATCTCTCAAATCCCGAGACAGTTCTCAAATTGAGGTGTGGTGAGTTTAGGTGAGGTGTGGTGAGAACGGGTGTGATGAGTTCAACTATGGTGAGTTAAGATTTGTAGGATTTTGGTGTAGAAATAGAAGGTGTGGTGAGTTTAGGGGAGGTGTGGTGAGTTTGTATTTGGTGAGTTGGTTTGAGGAGAGATGAATTGAGTTGTGGTAAAGTAAGTTGAGGTGAGTGTAAGGTGAGGTGTTAATTCTCTAAATTTCTCCTAAATTATACAGTATTTAGTATGAAAGTATTTACCCATCGACTAAATACCTTGGTACTTCAGTGAAAGTATTTTGCATCCCCAAGGTACATGACTACTTTGGACCAGAGAATTTAGCGCCTACTAAATACTTTCGTCTTTTGTACTTCGGTATCTAGCAGCTCCTAAATACTCAAGTTTTTCTTACTTTAATATCTAATAGCTCCTAAATACCTAAATATTTTTTACTTGGGTATTTAGCAGCTCCTAAATACCTAAGTAAATAGTACTTTGGTATTTACAACAACACAAAATACCTAAATTCTTTTGTACTTAGTATTTAATACTTAGTAAATACAATTTTGCCCATCACTGATCCCAAACATACAGGCTAACCTAATATTCACGCACGCCGCCAATTTATTGTCAAAAATTTCTCATGCACATGCAACTTGTATGAGATCAACCGAATTTGAACGGCGTGCGTATGAAGCTAACTCAATTTCCAATTTTTGTTCTGCGTGACATTTTGATTTGACGTTTCGCTCAATGAAATCAAATGCAAACGCATGGAAGTCAATTTCGGGTGACGCAAAAAAACAAATTCGACGGCATGCGTACCAAAACGCAAGCCGCGAATATTAGGTTAGCCTGTTACACATTGAGANTTTCGAGTTAGTTAGCTTTAATAATTACTGATTTATCGCAGTTTTCGTATTTCTGTAAATTTCCGTTATATGGGAGGTATGCGTGGTTATTATCCGATTCCAAAAATTTTCATCAGATTTCGTAGTGAGACTCTAAGGGCCAAATTCACAGTGCGTAGTTAACTCGGAATCGACAGTTAACTAAAGTTTTTCAGTACAAAAATCTGTAGTTAACTGCCGATTCTGAGTTAACTACGCACTGTGAATTTGGCCCTAAGTAATGTTCATACCGAGTTTGGTGGGGGTGGGTTAAGCGGCTACTGAGAAACAGTATTTATTTTTAAGTGAGCCGGGCCACACTCATTTTCAAAATATTTCGTACGGGCATGTGCTGGAAATCACGCGATTTCATTCCGAAACCGAAATTGCAAATTGCACGAATTAATTTGAGGTGTGATTGTCAGACAACAGACACTTGTATTTCATTTTGAATTGAAGATTTGCGTTAAATTGAGCGTTTTCTGCTTATTTAAAACATCAAACCAACTGGAAGAGTCAGGAGAGAGTTGAGGAACGTCTTCTGAGAGACCACTACAATACTTTGGATATCTGTGTAAGTGTGTATACATAGCTGTCTCCCCAACATTAACGTACGACATCTCTTTGTAGCTTTGTTTCGCACCACAGGATAAAAAGAGAAGCTTTTCCAAAATGTTATTTACGATACTAGGTCTTTGATAAAGCCGTCGTCCATACCTGTTGGGCTGAAATTAGCAGCCACGTTGAGATGTCTCGTGGAAGGGGGGTTCCAACGATCCATCGAAAAGGGTTCTTATATTGCACTTGATAGGACGACAGTGTCAAAAATTTTAAAAGAGATGTTAAATATTTTAGAACGGACGCAGTCTCCACAGTGGATGACGCAATATGAAGATCGCCAGTCTAAGTTACATTTTTTAAACAAATTTGCGATTCCTGGAGTGAATGACTGCGCCGACGGGACGCACATCAAATTACTAAAACCCCGCGACAACGAAGATTTGCATTTAAATAGAAAAGGTTATTTTAGCGTCAATACCCTGAGTAAGTTAAATAATTATATACAAAATTAACATTGGAATGTTTGCAGGTATGTGATTATAAAATGGTTCTACAAGCTGGGGATGCGTCCCATACGGGAGCAAGCCATGATTCTTTTGTTTTTAATTTATCCAGTATAAAGCGGTCTTTGTTATCTAGTTATGAAAGCGGTGATCATAGCTCCTGGCTGCTTGGGGACTCTGGCTATGCATTAGAACAATTTTTGCTCACATCCTATCGCAATCCAACTGCTGGAACATCGCAACATAGATTTAATTTGCAACATGCTCAGGCCCGTAACATAGTTGAAAGACAAATTGGAGTGCTTAAAAGTTGTTTTAAATATTTGCAAACCGTTTTGCCATATACCCCTCAGAAAGTTGTTAAAATTATTAATGTATGCTGTGCTTTTCATAACATATGTCGATTTCATAATGATGATGATACGTATTTGCTGAAGAAGTAATCGATGATGAGCCTGGTGGTCAGTCTTCAAACTATAGCGACAAATATCAGGAACAAATTGCAAACAATTTTATGCAAACACTTTAAGTTTTATTAAACACTAGTATATATCCGCGTATTGCACCCCATGTTCTTATACATGGATGCATACTTACATTTCTGTTGTTTTATGCAATTTTCTATTAATTTCTCAAAGCCGTTGCTTCGCGTTTTCAAAATGGAAAAAATATGCCGATTTTGATTTCTGGCACATGCCAGATCTTTGCGATTTGATGTTCAAAAACGAAAACGGAAAAGTGAAACTGAGCACATGTCAGCACGTTCTCGGAGAAACCGAATTGTAGCACATGCCCGATAATTGTCTTATTTTAAGCCGAAATTCTATTTCACTTTCCAACTTTCAACAATTTGGATACAGTATTTACGAAAATATCGTATTGTTTGCCTTTTTCAAAAATACCGTTGGTGGGCGTAGTTAGCGTTGTCCGATTTCGCCCGTTTTAATACCAACCTACCTTGAATGAAGGGCAACCTTTATACCGAATTTCGTTGAGATATCTAAATTTTTGTTTGAGTTATCGTGTACATGGACCGACGGACATACATTGCTAAATCGGCTTCTCCTTTCAATCTGCGTAATTGGTATATATGTGTATGTCTATATCTATCTCGATTCCTTTAGGCTGTTGCAAACAACCGTTATGAGAACAAAGTTATAATACCCTTTTGCAAAAGTGCGCTCGGGTGTCCAAAAACTATAATTACCTGTTTAACACGCTTCTTGGAAGTGCTCACGCGAAATAATCCAACCTTGTTCAAACCGTGCTCTTCGAGATATCTTATACACGACGTTATGAATGAAGGTACTTGCAATGAATTGTTGTTTGTTTCATGTAGGTCCTTAAAATCAGTAGAATCTTGCAGCTTGAAACCATGTAAATCAAAGTCTTGACTTCGACGCCTTATATCTGATTGACTTTGTGACATTTGCATCGATGTAGACTTTGAGAGAGGGCCAAAGTAAGCCGAACTCGATTTACCGCGTCCGCTATCAGAGCGGTTATCACCTCTATGTGGGGACACCAGAAAACTAGTACTCGATGGCAGGCTTTCATAGGAACGCACCTTAATATATATAAGTTCCAAAGACAATACTATATTATTTGCAACTATACTGTTACTTACATTTTCATTCAGCTTGCTTGAAGATTCACTGCCACAACCGCTGCGAAAAAGTGCTGCTATAGAGTTTCTAGAGCCGCGTTCCGATGATGCCTTCAAATTACTATCACGTTTCTTATCATTAACCAAGCAACATTCCAAAGAGTTGCCGAATATACCACTACCACCACCTGTTTTTATTGCAAATCAAAGGATAAAACAGTAGAGCAAAATGTAAAAGTACACTGCGGAAAGAGTTTAGTTACGTCATATAAATATGTTTCTCTTAACACTTGATTTGGTTATAGTTACATTATTTGATTTTAGTTACCCAACATTATGTTGATAGAAATATATTTAGCTAACTCTTTTCACAGTGTAAATACTCACTTTGGTCCTCTTTTTTACTGATATCAAAGAAACTTGTCGTTATTGCCTTCTTCTTGGGTAGAACCCGTCGTTTTTGCGATTTACCATCGTGATCTATCGCAGTTGGAATGACGTATGCAAGAATAAGAAAAGGCTCAAATAATATAAACATGTATGTACATTAGGGTGGCCGTTGAGTATAAGGGAACCATTTTTTCAACATTCTTTTTGGTTACGCCACTATATTTTTTCCTTTTGATCTAAGACATAACCACAAAAAATTGCAACTCATTTGGTACACATTAAAGCGGGCCGCGCAGTCGTTAAAGTCTCCCGTTTTCGAAAAATCAACTACATAGTATATAGGTATTTTGCATTTTATTTTGTTTTAATGGATTAAGTTTCAACTTATTATATGTACATAAATTGATAGAGCTTGCGATCTAAATTAGAAAAGGACGTACAGTATCTTTTTTTCAAAAATAAATAGTTTAATAGTAAAACGTTTAACAAATGCCGATTTCTTTTCTACAGAAAAATGTAACCTTCTCTTTGCCCTCTACGCATAAACACTAAGAAGAGGGCGATGAGAAGGCAACATTTTATGTAGAAACGAAAACGCCAAAAGACACACATGTTAGGGACCCTACAGGGACCTAGTTGTGAACTAGAATTCTATCGATAGCTACTATGTCTTTGTAGTTGCACCAACAAATATCGATTTGTGTGAGTTTGGGAATTCTCTCTGTTAACTATTTAAACGCTAGTGTTACATATATGTAACGCTTAAATTTCGTGGAGTAATATTGTTGTTATTAAAATTTCTATTACATAACACGATTCACGAGTGTTACATATATGTTTCAGGTCGTACAGACACCCCTTTATAGAGGTAGAAACTTTTTATTATGGGTTTTTGAACATATCCTCCAAAATTTGGTTCCTCTAAATTTCCTCTTTTGCTATCGCGTTTAATGAATTAATGCGTTGCAAAAAAAATATCAATTGATGAAATATAACCCACTTGTAGTTAGTTTTTTTTCGGGATTTCTATAAAATATATAACTTGTAGTAAGCTACAAAAAGCTAAGTTGAAACTAGCTGACAAGTAATGTAGGAGTAATGCAGGAAATAGTTTTCTTTAAACGCGTTTCTATTTAAATATCCTGCACTTCGCAAATACTTTTTCGAATTGAGGACAAATAAAAGGAAAATCGAAATTTCATACTATTATTTTGAAGTTATGTCTGACGGAGTTCGAATATGGGACCACCTACAGCAGAATATGTAAACAAATATGAAAAAATATTTTGTTTTTCCTCTTGATATTTTATGTCCAAAAGTAGTTAGGTACAAGTTAGTTACGTCAAATGCAGAGGTAACTTTCGTCAAAGAAAACATACAGATAATAGTGACTTTTAGTTCCATCCTAATGAACTTAAAGTTAGCTTATAGTTAGATACATTTCCTGCAGGGTGACTAACGACTTGTTGGATATACCCGTGTTGTTGTTGTGATTCTTCTTGAACATGAGTATTCTTTCACCCATCCTATTTTTAATTGAAATTGAAACTGCTGTGCCGAAAATAAACCACGCAGCTAATTTAGGCGCCAGATATCACAGGTGCCCGATAAATTTTATTACGGCTGCCTCGCTAATTTTATAATTGATGCTCATATAATCAAACATCGATCGTAAAAATTAAAAGTCGTGATGTGGGACTTGGATTGCAAGTGAAGCCTTAAACCATGCATTTAAATACACTCGCAGTAATAATCTCAATCTAGTCATACAACATAGGGCTTTAGCCATCGATTTGCCGCCATGAATCGCTCAGGGGAACGCACAATCAGATTACACGCAGCACTCATATACAATGCAGTTAACTCTAAAAACTCTTTGTAGTCATTACGAACATGTTCCCTTTTTAAATTACATTTTACAAGTTCCTGTCTTCCATACCAGATGATAGCTTTGTTCAATCTATTTTCGCCCACGGAAGGAAGCTACTTTCCATCCCCATGTATTGTTAAAGGGCTTGGCTCAGGAAATTGAAAGTGTTCTCGATACTCAAGAACCCTTTCTCTCGCAATTGACCACGTTGCTTCCTGATTGAAGTACGATTAAGTATTAGCTCATTGGGATCTTGGCCGAAAGCTTCTACTGCCGTGGATAGTAAGTAACCAGCCTTTCTGTCAATAATTTTAATCTTATCTAAAACAGCAGCCAGTCTAGATGAACTACATTGTTTTGTACCTCTGGGAGGAGGAGGAGGCGTGCAGAAACGTCCACCTTTATGCCGCTCTATACCTGCATCCTCTACTTCCACGCTAATATCATATTTTTTCTAGCATTCAGAGGAACTAGGTGTTTCCAGGGGGAACATTCACTCAGACCTTCAAAACGAATCCCAAAACTAAAGTTTTGTCATAGCATACAAAAACGGCAAGTGACCTTAGCAGTATGTAAACGTTTCCTTGTTTTACCTTGTTGGTTTTGGAGGTTTCTTATCTTTCTGTTATCTTTCTTCTCAATCCGTTACCTCTTTCCTTTTTTCTTTTTGTGAAAGTTTTCTATCAGGGCCAATCATACAACCTTCACGACCATGATTTCTTTGCGAAATTAGAAACTGTCGGTCGTCTACAATTTTAATTGATTCTAATGAATGAAGCGGCTACGTCGAACAGGTCTTCTAAATTTTTTATGAACTTCTCCCGATACTTTTTTTTCTGTTGTTGTCGTTCTGGACTTAGATTTTTGGAATTTACGCCACTTCTCATATAGTTGCACTATCTTTGGCACACATTTCACTTTAAGATGGGTGGGGATTCGAGCCTTCGCCCAAAATACAAAAATTTCATTCACTGCCGTGCACACACTTTCCTTTAATAATAATATAATAATAGATTGGCGCTTACACATTTGTTAGTGTTTGGCCGAGCTTCTCCTCCGACTTGTGGCGTGCGCCTTGATGTTGTCACACAAAGCGGAGGGACCTACAGTTTTACGCCGACTCCGAACGGCGATTGTATTTTTATGAGAAGCTGTTTTTCATGGCAGAAAAACACTAGGAGATTTGCCATTGCCTGCCGAGGGACGACCGCTGTTAAGAAAAAACCTTTTTTCTATATTTTTTTGCGATGTTACTTTGAACACGGTTTGAACCCAGATGCTGCGGAGTGGAAGCGCGCACTGCTTACCTTTACACCACAGCGGCCGACACACTTTCTTTTACGCTCTTATTTTTCTCACGTATATCGTGAAACAATCTCGACAATACTTTTTTATAGAAAGGAAGCTTCAAACCAGTAATTTCGCGACTGATATTGCCAACGAAGAAAACATTGTCATGCTTCCGCAATTTCACACCTACACCAGTTACGTTCGTCATAATTTCACTACGTAGTATTTAAGGTGAAACACGTGTTTTGAAACTAGTAAAGATTTTTAGATTCCCTGAATTAGTGGTATACGCCGCGTACTTAATAACAAAGTATCTAGCATTTCAATTATATTCAAATGAAAACTATTAATTCAAATCAAAATTTTATCAAATAAAGAAATGCATACATCATGAGTGCACAGATGTCGTAAATTCAAAATACTTAGCTAATAATATCGATGCTGTCAATAAGAGGTGGTCTGTATGCACTTTGAATAAATCGTAGGAGAAGACGTTTCAGTGCATATTACTCATAAGCAGGGAACGGATTTTTAGGACCTAAAAACCTATAAAAAAGGCAAAATAAAATAACGAAATAGGCTGGAACAGGCAAAATAAAATAGCGAAAAAGGCAGGAAAAGGCACTAGGTGTTGCAAAAAAGGCAAAAAAAGGCAAAACAAAATAGCAAAAAAGGCAGGAAAAGGCAAAAAAAGCAAAATAAGGCACCTAAAAGACAGAAAATACGAAGAACAATCAAAAAATACATTTATATTACAAGTAAAAAGAGAAAAACTATGAACTAGTTTCATTATATGAAAAATTTGTACTTCGAATCTTTGACTATTTTATCTTTTCGGGTTTCTAACTCATAAAACTTTAATCTGTATAGTTGTAGTAACAATGAACCACAAGATGCATTTTGAAGTTTTCTGGTAGCATTTTCATTCGATTTTCGCGAAGAAAAGCCTTGAATGTACTAAATGTGCGCTCGACGTAAGTTGATACAAGTGGAGCCCAATTTAAATATGGAACGTTTGAAACGTTCATATTATCAGGAATAAGGGCGTTTTCCTCGCCCTTTATAATTCTATCAACACCCCTTATTGTCTCCAAGCCTTCGTTAGCTGAGAAAACGGCTTTGGATTTTTCCAACACCAATTTGCGCTTCTATAAGCCGCATGGGCAATGTGTATATTTTTTAATCTTAAAAAAAAAATNAAATGCTATAATTACTTTTCTAAAGGTAGAAAAGGCAAAAAAAGGCAAATATCTTAAAAAAGGCAAAAAAAAGGCAAACATCTTAAAAAAGGCAAAAAAAGGCAACATCAAATGTGTATATATGGAATCAGGGAAAGCTAAATCGTGGACATTCTTAATCGAATATACTCTATCTCTTTAGCAGAAAAAAAGGCAACTTCCATAAAATCCGTTCCCTGCTCATAAGCATAAGTTTTGGGGAAAAAAGATAATAGCTTTCCGGGCTGCTCCGGTAGTTAGAGCGTAAAAATAAGTTACTCTCTCACAAGTGTCAAAAATGTGTCAACACGTGCCAAAAGTGCCCAGAGCGTGAGGAACGCTAAAAAAANAGCCTTCGTTAGCTGAGAAAACGGCTTTGGATTTTTCCAACACCAATTTGCGCTTCTATAAGCCGCATGGGCAATGTGTATATTTTTTAATCTTAAAAAAAATTGTAAATGCTATAATTACTTTTCTAAAGGTAGAAAAGGCAAAAAAAGGCAAATATCTTAAAAAAGGCAAAAAAAAGGCAAACATCTTAAAAAAGGCAAAAAAAGGCAACATCAAATGTGTATATATGGAATCAGGGAAAGCTAAATCGTGGACATTCTTAATCGAATATACTCTATCTCTTTAGCAGAAAAAAAGGCAACTTCCATAAAATCCGTTCCCTGCTCATAAGCATAAGTTTTGGGGAAAAAAGATAATAGCTTTCCGGGCTGCTCCGGTAGTTAGAGCGTAAAAATAAGTTACTCTCTCACAAGTGTCAAAAATGTGTCAACACGTGCCAAAAGTGCCCAGAGCGTAAGGAACACAAATCAGCTCTAAACTTTGAGTTTACGTGTATGTATCTTATATGGCTAATAAAATTACCAAATAACTACATTTTCTGAAAATTCTGTGGTATTTGCCACTCTTTTGTTTTATAAAATTTGCTTTTGGATTTAAACAACAACAGCTGTTATTTAAAAAATTGCCCTTTTGCACATTTGTGCCCGGAAAAAAAGTGGAACGTATTCGCTCTCTATTACCCATTTTTCTAGCGTGAGGGACGCTTTCTGGGCTGTTTTGGGCACCCGCGGGCTCGTGTGGAATAAACCTAAATCTAAATTTCAAATTCTACCTATTCATGTTTAGTAATTTGCACTTTCCTTCATACAACAGAAGAAAATGCAAAATAGTTGATTTTTTTCCAATAGGCCTCTGCGAAACCCTTTAATGTGGACCTAATGATTTGAAATATTCCGTGGTTCTTTCTTACATCAAAAGGAAAAAAATGTAGGGGCGTAACAAATTTGAAAAATAACGGCAACCGTAATGTACATACATACGCGATTTTTAAGCAATTCCAGTTAAAGAATATTTATCTGTATGTACGATGAAAACTGAAAAAGTTAAGCACGATTTTAACTGTTAGGTATACAAATTATACTGAGATCGAATCGGATACTTATTTCAAACTGGGCACCCGGCAGAAAATATACTTTTCTCATCTAATTAAATTTCAGTACGCTGACCGTTTTTCCCGTAAAATAAAAACCCTGTATATAGTAACGAAATATACAAAGGCAAATATATCGAGCCCTAACCGCCAAAATAACGTAAGCGACATTTTTTTCAAAATTTTCTTTTTGATGCAGAAATTTATCTAGATGCTCTAGGAATATTTCTGTATCAAAAAGAAAATTTTGAAAAAAGTGTCGCTTACGTTATTTTGGCGGTTAGGGCTCGATATCTATGCAAGCAAACGTTTTTTTGCGGCGCTCAAAACACGTTGATTTTATGAAAATTTCAAAAGTAATAATTACCTGTAAAATAATATTTAAATAAAAATTATGTGAAAAACAAAATGCGTATTTTAAAAACACAAATAGATTTTAAAATTCTTTTGAAACAGTGTTGGCAAAATGTTAATCTGATTAACGATTAAAAAATTAATCGCGATTGACTATTAAAATTAATTAATCGTAATCAACTGTACGATTAATGACTAAATTTTTTTAATCGTTAATCGCTGGCTGTGTGTTAATTGTTAATCCAATTAAAAACAAAATTTGATTAAATTGTCTAGTTTGTCCGAATTTGAAACCAACCACCAGTTATAGTATTTATTTTGTGTTTTACGCTTATAAAAAGTACATAATATAAAAAAAATTTAATTATTGTTATTAGTAGGGCAACCCAAAATATGTTCGGGTATGTGTTTTGTCAGGCATGTTGGCAACACGCTGGTGAAATGCTTAAAAGTTTTTCCAAAAAGTATAAAGTTTGAGTTATATTTCTTAGAGCATATTTTAGCATATTTTGCAATAAAAACATATTTTGCAATAAAAGCATATTTTGCAGTAAATGAATATTTTCGGAAACTTCGCGTTGCGTTGTTACGTTTAGAACTAATAATAAAAATTTCTGAAATAATAACAATATAGTAACACTGTGTCGAAAATAAATATCAAAGGTAGGGTTGCCAAGCGTACTATAATATATAGTATTGTACTATTTTTTCGGACTGCGTACTATATACTGTTGGAAAAAAATATAGTATACAAAAATACTATATTTCCTTCAAATTCATTTCAAAAATTGAAACATTTTTAAAAATATTTAGAATTAATTACCAAATTTACTTAAAATTATTTCGTTCCAGCTCTCTATTTCTGCAACTTCGGCATTCACAGAAAGAGTTTTTTCTATTATGAATGTAAAATGGCGAGATGTGAGAAACAAAGCGACTACCTCACTAATAAAAATGAACTTTTGATTTATATTAATTTAAATATTGAATGCGTTAAAACATATGACACTTTTAAAGAAATATAAAGAGGAAATGCATAAGAAAGAAAAAGATGTACACTTAAAAAGCGTTTTAATTTTTTCGTTTAAATATATATAATACTATAACCCCTATTCTGCAACTCTTTCGTATTCGGATTTTGCTACGAATCGTAGAAATAGTATGCTGCAATCCGAATCGTATCTTCGAACTTTCGAAATTCGTAACAATGCCATGCCTAAAAACCAACGAGCAAGATTTTTTGCGTAATTTTGTACGAAAACAATTCTGTGTCGGAGGCGAGATAAAAGATGTAAAGCGATGTGTGTTTGCAGGAAATATTAGTGGCGTTCATTTAAACATATAAATTTGCTTTTCGCATGTACGTATATTTTTATCCACTGCTTTATATAAACTAGTAAAAAAGAATATTTGTTGCCCCTTATCGAGAAACTTGGGTCCGGTTTAGTTATTTGTACAATGATTTTCGGTTGTTGTGTCCAAACGCATAACCCGAATCCAAAAACTTTAACATCACGTGTAACCAAAGGATTAAAATTATATTTAAAATAAATGTTTCAAATTTCCCACCACTAGTTTATTAATAAACTCAGTTTGCATTATGCACTTTTTTGCAAATTTCGACGTGGGTTCTGCGCAAAAATACTGTGGATAGCGTTGCCGGAGTGATATGCACAAGAAGTGTTATATACTTACCTTTGACATGCGGAAGCCCCTCTTCTCCGGCAACACAGAAAGGAGAATTCTACTTAGTAAGGGTTATAATCCCTAAGCGCGGCCGAAGGCAGAAGCAAGTGCAACAGGTGGTGGACCTAACAAAGTGCATGTTTTCAATGGCTTGGAAGAAGCTGCAATTGCATTAACTGGTTTGAGAACCAGTTCTTCAGGCATAGGAGGAGTTCTGACTTGTGGTTCAACAATTCAACCATAAGCTGACATAGATGCGCCCATGGTTACTATGCCCGACAGCTCCGCATATCTTTGTGAAATCATTCCCATAGCGCGCTCTTACTCCGCTGCTACAATTGCAAATGCAATAGAATCCCTTGTTTCTTTCAAAATACGTAAAATCAACAATTTTTCTATAAATAAGCACTTCATGAGTGTTTCTTTAATTCCTTTCCACTTTGTTTTCCTTCATTCAGCTATCTTCGAAAAATAACTGATAGCTGGCAATGCAGCACATGTTTCCGCAAGGGTTGCAGCATATGGATTTTTCGTTTTTCGTAGCGTAGCTACGAATTACGAATTACGAAAATTCGGGTACTAGAATAAGGGGGTATATTTATTTGAAGTGTACTATATTTTTTCAGATTTTTTGGAAAAAGTACTATAAATGTCTTGGAAAATGTTGGCAACCCTAATCAAAGGTCACGTTCACATCGTGTTTATATAAAGTTTTTTAATGTGCGAGAAAAATAGTACTATTTATATGTTTCGCTCTTTACAGATGAGTTGTCCCGCCACCGACCCGCAAGGGCGCGCCGTTATAATTTCGTTTGGCAAGCAATTAACAAGGATTTCATCAAACGCTAGTAAATATGTTTTGTTATGGACGTGTTTATTATTACTAGTACCAGGTTATGCAGCGGGATACAAAACGTGGTTACATGCTACGTGTTACTACTACAAGTACTAAGTTACTCTGCGGGAGTCCTAGGACAACTCCATGTTAAATGCGACAGCTGAAAGCATGAGTGGTAGATTTGCGAGGTACCGGTATTCAGCTCCAGAACCCCCGACTAGTACTTCCGATGAAGAGTACATATCGTCGTTTAAAGTACAAAACCGCGTATCAACAAAGTGCAAAACCGCGTATGTGAGGTTGCATAAATTATTTTCTAGAGAGTAAATACAGTCATATTTCAAAATCGTTCTCTTTTTTATAAAGCAGTCGCATTTCTGGCTAGTATATTTCAGGACGAATGGATGAGGATTGAGCCAAGAGCTTCTGTGCGCAAATCCAATTTTTGGCAGCAAAAGCCAGTTACGCGGTTTTGCAAAATGACGATACGCGGTTTTGTACTTTAACGATATGTATCTACAAACATACACAGTATGAATTCCTATGTGAAACAAATTGTGAATTAGATTCCCCGTATTTTCATACATATGTTTTAAAAACAAATTGAACAAATATGAATTATTAAACATAAATATTTATATATATACACTTTTATGAAAAATAGAACATTTTAGGTGCTGCAAATTTAAGTTAAAGGCATTTTTGGGCATACACATACATAAACAAAATTTTAAATCATATCTTATGGCTTAAAATGATTTTAAAAGCATTTTGTGCAGCATATATTTGGAATTTATTGTCATATTTTAAGCGCTTAAAATAAGTATTTAGGAGCATATTTTGGGTTGCCTTTGTTATTAGTGATACATAAATTGGGAACTTTTACAACCCAGCGCAATGTACAGAGGGATATTAAAACCTAGTTTGTGAAACGTCTGTTGGAATAGATCTTAATAAAAATGCACTCTAAATTGCTTAGATTGATGAGGAATCTCGACTTAGCCATGCCCGATTAACTGGCTTTGTGAGCACAGGGAAATTCCAGCATAAATTAATTAATATCACCAAACTTACTTAAAACTTAACCAAATTAAGGGTTAATCTCTAAAAATAATTTTATTTAATCGCGGTTACGATTAACTGTTTAATCAGATTAAAATTAATCATGACTAACTGTAATCGGATTGAATTTAAACGAATTAACAAATTGATTAAAAAATCAATCGATTAGTGCCAACACTGTTTTGAAATAATATGTATGTATATGTATTTATATTCTCACCGTAACTAACAAAAAATTACAAAATTTACTCTTTGATTGTTTATGATGCATTCCAACGAATTACAAGTTCCCACACCGTTTTATGCAAAACAAAAGGCTTTTTATTATATTTTAGGTGACTAAATATACATATCGTCGATGTTTTTGCAAAACCGCCTATCGACCAGTTGCAAAACCGCTTGAATCGGCGTTGTGGCAAAAATGAGATTTGGTAAACCTGAACTTAAGGCATCGAGATTTATGCATAAAAATCGTTAAATCGTTATTAAAACCACAGATTTGTAAAATAATAGCTAGAGAAAATACCGCCTATCAAGGCAACGCCTTCAAAGAATAAACCGTTTTTTCGCGCTCCTGAAAATTTGAGTGCCGTAAGATAGGCGGTTTTGAAATTGGTCGATGGGCGGTTTTGCAAACACATCGACGATATGTATGTATGTACATATGAACTCGTATAAATATTTGCAAGATTGCACAATGCGAAGGTCCTGCGGCGTCTTTGCATGACGATATTTGCAAATGTCAAAAAATTATTGGCAGTGTTGAAAAGAAAAAAGTTTATGATATGACGAATAATGAAGAATAGGAAAGGTATTTTAAAATGCTAAATATAAAAACTGCTTGAAAAAGGTTTTAAAATACAAATACAAAATACTCTTGTAAAAAAAAGTTTGAAATACAAAATACAAATATGCAGGGACCGAAACTAAAACGCGAGACAGGCGGGCATGCTTATGCAGATAAACTAGCACACAAATGCGCATAATAATTTTGCCCTGACAGACGGTAGTATTGCGGATTAACGAGCCCCAAGGTCAGTATAATTTTCATTTATTTCGTTTTGATTCATTTTTTTATAAGTTTTATATTTTTTAACGTTGCTTTCAGCTAGTTGTTGTCGACTTTTTAATAAAATTCAACTCTAAACATTTAATTAACTAATAGTAAAATAAATAATGTGATATAAAATAAAGCAAATGGAAATAAAATAAAGTAAAATTAAATATATAAATCTAATAAATTAAAAAAATTAAATAAATAATAACAAGTAAGAAAGTTCATGTTCGGACGGAGCCAAACATTAAATACCCGGCGCAAGTATTAAATATATGATTTTCTCCTTTCCGAAAGCTACCGCTACATGGTATCCGGGGTGTATCAATTTTGAGTAAATTAGCGTCCTTAAATTTCGAAATATTACCGTTACCGTTATATGAAAAGCGGCCTCAATTTTCGCCCGATTTCAATAATTTTCAACGTTTTACTCTTATGTGGCAAGCACAATAACCGTACCGAGTTTGGTACAATTTGGTAGAACGGCTACGGAGATACATATATATGATCATAAGTGGGCGGTGCCACGCCCATTTTCCAACATTTTATCTTAAACGTATTTCTTGGTAAGGAATTGTTGCAAGCATCAATTTTGAATAAATTAGCTTTAAGATTTACTGATTTATCGAAGATTTCGTATTACTCCAAATTACCGTTATATGGGATGTGGGATTTGGTATGCTGTAGCAAGGTTAACAACTGTGCTTAGTTTGGAAGAAATTGGTACAGGGGTTACCAAGATATACACATGTAACCAGAAGTTTATAATATTCTTATTGTTCGTCTAAAATTTATTGTAAATATCAATTTTGAGTGAATAATCTTCAGTAGTTACTAAAATATCGCAGTTTTCGTATTTCTGAAAATTACCGTTATATGGGAGGTAGGCGTGGTTATTGTCCGATTTTGCCCATTTTCAATACCATCCGGGCGGACGCCCAAAAGAAGTGCTTGTACAAAGTTTCGTCAAGATATCTCAATTTTTACTCGAGTTACAATCAACCGTTATGTGAACAAAGTGCGCTCGGGTATAAAACCAAAAAACCGGGGATCGAACCTGGCAGCTATAGGCTTGTAGCACGCAACTCTCACCACTCGGCTGCTTTGTTTGCTTATTGGTGCACTTACATGGTATGAAGCCATATGAACTGTTGATACGCTACAAGTAATTTTTAGCAAAAAAAAAACCGACTTAAAAAAAAATATATATATATCTATATATTTCATGATCCAATGATCGGATCTAAACCAAATTAGTATGGGACCACCTCTGAGACACTACTTTTCCGTTGCAAAAAGAAATATCGAAATCGGTTGACGTGGTCCAAAGTTATGCGGTAACATACATAAAAAAAAAAACAAAAAAAAAAAGATTCCGACGAACTGATAACCTCCTCCTTTTTTGGAAGTCGGTTAAAAATAGAGGGACTACATGTTCCAATGAGGAATTCAATGATATCGAGTGGTATGCATATAATAAATTTTTTCATATGAAAAATTATGGGGAGATACTGTAAACATACTGTTGTGATACTGTTAAGCATATGAAATTATAGCAAGTTGAATTTTCATACATCTTCCCATAAAAAGTTTAAAAGATGCAGAGATACCAAGGAGGTTTTTTCCATTTTGATGCCTTTTTTAATATAAAACCTACCGAAAAGGAGGAAAGCGGCAACTCCGCCATTCACATACATGTCAAAAGTAAGAATTTTAAAAATTAAAAACAATAAACAAACAATTTCAAAACAAAAAAATTCTTTGTACTAGATCTTTTTCAATAGAAGCAACTTGTATGGTGGACAATAAAAATACAAAGCTCTATGACAACAAGACAATACACAACATTTTAATGAGCTTTATATCACATTTAAGTAAAAATAAGCCTATATTGGCCAAGCTGGCAACGAAATGACAATGTGTATTTTTTGTTGTTTACAAAAAGACTTGCCAAATATAAAAAAAATTACAGAAGTTACAGTTATAGTTATACAGTTGATGCTTCTTTCTGGCTTTTACAAAATGCAGGGATACCACACTTATTTCGGTACAATATGATCGTAATGTATTTTAAATTCCAAATTAAAGAAAAACATCCTACGAATATGTTTGCCATTGTAGAACAATAAGGGTATATTTGCAAACTAATGCAAAGAATGGAGTTTCATATGCTAAAAGGTTAGGAGAATTAATGAAACAAACAAACATTTTATGGTATTATGTTTCCTTCAAACCGCATTGCTATTTTTTTTAACTCTTCCTTTTGTCTAGCGCTGTAACCGCTTAAGTAATATTTTTTAATTTATACATCTGTATTCTGTCATGAAAACAGCTTCTCATAAAAATACAATTGCCGTTCGGAGTCGGCGTAAAACTGCCCTTCCCCTTTGTGTGACAAAATCAAGGCGCACGCCCCATATCGGAGGAGAAGCTAGGCCAAACACTAACATATTGTGTACGCCAATCTATATATCGTCGTTTAAAGTACAAAAGCGCGTATCGTGGTTCTGCAAAACCTTGTAACTGACATTTGTGCCGAAAAAGATATTTGCTCACCGTAAGCTCCTATCATCAAGCCCTTAAGGCCTCGCCAGATAGAAATTCTTTTCTGCGTCACAGGGATGCTTTTGACTGGCATCGAAGTTGACTCTGGGAATTTGAATAGAAGACGCCACATTGGCAACGTCCCTATTATAATTGCCATTCGTACTGTCATCAGGTATGTAACTTGAGAATAGAAATCGCTGCATCTTTTAGGCGCATCAATATTACATAGTTACATCCCGAGCTAATAAAAGGAAGGTAAAAATAGCTCTAAGGGGATCATCCATTCTTGAGTTATGCGCCGTCTGACATACGAAACATTGGTATATTCCATAGTGGAATAATACAAGGTGTTGGATATTGACAGCGTTCTCGCTCTAATCCGCCATCTCGGCTCCCTTAGCAAAATCGATGTTTCCCTCTTGAAAAAACTACATTTTACCGCCTTAAAAAAAAAGAATTAAACTACCTCATTCCCTATTCCAAAACTGATTTGCAATCACTGAACAATNCGGCTCCCTTAGCAAAATCGATGTTTCCCTCTTGAAAAAACTACATTTTACCGCCTTAAAAAAAAAGAATTAAACTACCTCATTCCCTATTCCAAAACTGATTTGCAATCACTGAACAATTCTTTGACATTTACTTTATTCTTATTCGTTGACAACGGAAAATCAAATTAAAAATTTTAAACATTAATTCGACAAAAAACATTGGCTTTGTGTATTCTCCAAAGGATTTATAGCGAGGCCCTCACTGAGGGGAGCTTGAATTTCTTCACTTCCACCGATATGGAATTTTTTGATGTTGATTTTTAAGCGAAAGTCTCCTGCAGTGCGCCAGCCACCGGACTCTTTGGGCATCATGTGGATGGGACTTGTCCATTGATTGCTCGAAGGTGTTATGACACCATGATGCAGCAACAGATTAAAATCTTCTTTTGCGGCGTTTAACTTCGCACCAGTGAGTTTGCGTGGGCGCTCGTGGACTGGGGGACCATTGGTGACAATGTGGTGTACGGTTGTTTCACTATCGACATTTGGTGCAGCATCACGTAGTGTGATCTCTATGTAATCCTTCAACAGGTTAGCTTAGAATGCGTCTGACTTGCTTTTGGACAAATTCGAAGTAGGGTGCACAATTGTCGCGATGCTGTCAATTTGTATCAATTTATACCAAACTCGGTGCACTTAATTATCTTGGCATGGAAAAGCAATACGTTTAAAATACGAAAACTCCGATGTTTCAGTAATTGAGGACCCTAATTTACTCCAAGTTAATACTTACAACATTCATTTAACAATAAATAAGACTGTTATATTACTGTAATTATTACAAAAATGTAGTTTTATTACATTTTCTTACTTTTACTGTGATACATATTTGAATTATCTAATTCCCTAAAATAAAGTGGAATCCGATTTTTTAAACCGGTGGCCACTCTGGGAGCTTGCTAAAAATAAAGCGTTTTCAAAACCATTTCCGATGCCCATATTGCAGCAATGCATTTAACTCAATAGAACTAAATTTTTTAACAGGTGGCAACTCTGTTAATCTTCCAACCTAGATACGACCACGTAAGTATGCGTGCTCCTACAATCGGACCACGGTAAAATGGAGTCTATCAATGTCAAACGTTAAGTGACTTTATTTTCTTTGTTGTGGTGGTATAATGGTACGTCCTCCCCTTCTTTTACTTGATTTTAAACATTTACAATTCTAAATGTCAAAACACGCCTTTTCTGAACATTTCGAGTTGAAATTTTCATAAAAATAATTTTGGCCGCCTAAATCAGCCAAATACCCTATGTGGGTCGGCTGAATCAGTAAAATGTGACAGTAGTTGACTTTTGAGGTTAATATATCGGTCTTGAGCTGGTACGGCTTTTAAAACATCCGCAGCTTCCTTTAAAGCATCGCTGCTAATTGCTGAGAGGACCAGATTATATTTCCCGACATAAGATGTGGTCTTGTACGACTGAAAGGTGGCCTCAATTTGTAGAAACCATTTGTCTGGCATCTCAGTTCAGAACGGTCGCAGCTTGCATTGCGATACAAGCTCCACATCTTTAGTTGGCATTTTGTTCGATGAAATATTCTCCCCATCCGTCGATGCGCCCTTTTGTCGATTCCGTCATGTTGTAACGACTCGGGGTCACCACTAATTTTTTGATGGCGAAATTTTGTAAGTTATATCAATCATCTTATAGTATTTTCGGTTAAAAATTAAACCCTAAAGCGGTTTTGGAAGTTTGACTATAATTATAGGACATTGTGTTTAATAAACTAAATTACCATTTATTGCATAAGTAGTACGTAATATATACTACTTTCGCGAATTTAGCTTATCATAATATACCGTTTGTAACTATTTATATGCAAAATTTGATATGAAAAAGAGTACCAAATTTCGTACTACTTCGCAAAGCGGGCTTCTTCTCTTCCCGTTTCTCTCGTGCTTCCATATTACAACCTTTTGTAAGGGAGCCGTCGACACGAGCTGTCACTACGTACAACACCTTGTATAATTCCACCATGGGTATATTCATAGCAAAATTTATTTTTAATAACAATCAGGGGTTATATTCGATGTAAATAAGTTGGTTTAAATTACATAATTAAATCAAATTCGTTTTTGTATTAAAATACCACGATGCACCATTATCCACGCCTCTTTGTAGAATTTCGCTACCATTTAGGAAGTGTGATTGAATTCTTCCCCTTTTTCTCCTGCTTCGAAAAACCATCCCTGTGGGTGGGAGTGTCAAATTTTAAAAAATAGCTACTTACAAAACCTTTAATAGTTGAATCATATATATTTTCATATGTAAATGCTACTTTTCTGATAAGTTCCAATATATGGTACATACGAGTAGATACGAAAAGGTAGCATTTACATATGCAAATACATATCGTGTAACAGAGCTCTTACTTATACAAAAGACAAAAGCTGGCCGTTTTTACCAGTGTTGTCATAGAAAATTCCCCGGATCCGAGTTCATTCCCAAAGATTTCGTGCATTTGTTCGGCTGCTTATGTGCATTTTAAAGAGGAAAATGCATGAGTTAAAACAAATAAATGCTGTTTATGCAAATAAGCAAGCCCGTTTTCAACCGTATAACAGTTATTTTTTTTTAAGTCACCTTGGCCAAATATTTTTTAAGTTTGAAATAAAAGTCATTACCTGGTAATAAACAAACCGCGTATCCAAATTAAACATGTTTGGTATCAAATAAGAGAGGACTAAAATAGCTGTAAAACTGAAACGTCTAAACGAGGAAAGCCACCTGTTGGAAAATATTTCAATAAAAAACATTATTTAATTACCATAGAACAAACCTTTGGCCAGGTCAAGAGGGAAATCTACATAAAAACTTGGCATCATTTATTTTAATAATGGTAAAAAATATTTCAAGATCTCAACAATTTTTATTGAGCTTGAGGCCGTTTCTAATGATTCACCTCCCAGTGACCGTGGTGAAGAAGTCTTCTGAGGAGATGTGGAGATAGTAGCTATTAATTCTGTGAAGGGAAACCAATAAACATATAGAAAAAAATTGCAGTCAAAAATTGTGTTTGAAAAGATGTTATAGATATATAAGGATTGTTTGCCCTTTATGAAACTTAAGTTTTGTGAAACGTACGTTTTATGTCAAGTCCTATACAGTATATTTTGCTTTGCTGCCTCTATGCTTAAGTGCACATTTAAGATACCTACCCCAAAATGCGCATCAAAAGCATTATTTTTAACATTTATAAGGAAACTGCTCCGATAGATGCATTCAACATACCTGCACATTGGCGATACCTGCTTTAAAAATTGTGCGACTAGTATCAATTGTCAATGAAAGTATTACGTTTACCTGAACTGGCCCTGCAATTACCTTTTATTTATTTTGCTCATCTCGCAGAACTACGAAAATGGGTATCAATTTATGTAGTTATATAGATAATTAGATAACATTCGGTAAAAATTTCGCTTGCAGTAATTTCTACGTGGTAAGGGCTCCGCCACTATTTGGTTTCATAGGGATTCGGATACCTTCCTCATTGAAGTAGTTAAGAAAATTCGCTTAAGTGCCTTTTTCGGTTACGTGCACAAGTTTTTCGTGCAAATAAGGATGTGCAGCTAAGCAAAATATACTGTATTTGCACATTACACGAATTTGTTCTAAAAATGTATCTTTTTAGATTTTGAATGCTTATTATTTTTTTTTAAAGTACAAAATTAAAAAGTTACACTGGCAAGTATTGTGGCTTACTTGTACTTTCGTAGTGTCAGCTATTGGTGCTAATAATTTTATAATACAGTACATTCCGTTTAGCTTCATTTACTTCCACTGCACACGATTGGGTGCACTTAAGCGAAATGTGCAGCTAAGCCGAAATCAAAAACTAGAATTTGTTTCAGATAGATGGGTCATAGCCCATTTCTGTTGAAATATTCTAAATGCTACTACTTACATATATATATATGTACTAGCAGAGCACCCGACGTCGTTCGGGGTAAACAAATAAAAATATAAAACAGTAATACAAATATTAAGTTCACCGTAATTTAAAGGAGACAAACTATTTCCTTTGTTTACATTAAGGCATCCTGATGAGCCATACTTTTAGCTTTATCGCACTTTAACTAATATATATTGATCATGACTTGTACTACAAATCTTGTTCCATTATTAATATTAGGTGGATTAAGATAACGATACAATTTCTAAATTAAAATTAGTCTACTACGGTACATTCCGTTTAGCTGCCTATTCGCTTAGCTGTTTTAGTATAGCTGCACTTTTCTGGTAGAATGCTTAATTCGGAGGGAGTTTTATTCATTATGAATGAACCTTTTTCGTTTAACAGCATCGCGGGATTAAAAAACGATTTACTCTTTCCATTTCAAAATAATCTAAAGACGGTAAGGATTCAAAAAAAACACACAGTTTTAAATATCCGAGCTATCTAATAGATGAATACATATATGTATAACCCCCTTTTACAAACTCATTTATATATAGGTTACTCTGAACACCTCCCATAGATAACTATGTTCATGTGACTTATGGTTCCCAATTTATGGCTGATTAAAAATTCCACGCGTACGGGATGTGCTACGCCCCCTTTTATAAACTCATTCATATACAACTTACTATAAGCACCTACCATAGATATATCTGCATACCAAATTTAAATTTCATGTGTCTTATGGTTTTGAAGTTATAGCTGATAAAAAATGCCACGCCTATGGGATGTGCCACGCCCCTTACACAAACTCGTTTATATATACCCTCCTATAAGCACCTACCATTGATATGTCTGCATACCAAATTTCATGTTCGTGGGACTTAAGGCTCCGAATTTATAGCTGATAAAATATTCCACGCCTTTGGGATGTGCCACGCCCCCTTTTACAAACTCGTTTATATATAACCTCCTATAAGCACCTACCATGGGTATGTGTGCATACCGAATTTCAAGATCGTGGGACTTATGGTTCCGAAGTTATAGCTGATAAAAAATTCCACGCCTATGGGATGTGCCACGCCCCCTTTTGCAAACTCGTTTATATATAACCTCCTATAAGCACCTACCATGGGTATGTGTGCATACCGAATTTCAAGTTCGTGGGACTTATGGTTCCGAAGTTATAGCTGATAAAAAATGCCACGCCTATGGGATGTGCCACGCCCCCTTACACAAACTCGTTTATATATACCCTCTATAAGCACCTACCATTGATATGTCTGCATACCAAATTTCAATGTCGTGACTTATAGGTCCGAATTTATAGCTGATAAAAAATTCCACGCCTTGGGATGTGCCACGCCCCGCTTTTACAAACTCGTTTATATATTCCTCCTATAAGCAACCTACCATTGAGGTATGTTGCATACCAGAATTTCAAGTTCGTGTGGACTTATGGTTCCGAAGTTATAGCTGATAAAAAATTCCCGCTATGGGATGTGCCACGCCCCCTTTTTAAACTCTTTATATATACCCTCCTATAAGCACCTACCATTGATATGTCTGATACCAAATTCAAGTTCGTGTGACTTATGGTTCCGAAGTTATAGCTGATAAAAAATTCCATGTCTATGGGATGTGCCACGCCTCCTTTTACAAACTCGTTTATATTATACATACCCTCCTAAAAGAACCTACCATTGAAATGTCTACGTACAAAATTTCGAGTTCGTGTGCCTTATGGTTCCGAAGTTATAGCTGATAAAAAAATTCCATGCCTGAGGGATGTGCCACGCCTCCTTTTACAAACTCGTTTATATTATACATACCCTCCTAAAAGAACCTACCATTGAAATGTCTACATACCAAATTTCGAGTTCGTGTGCCTTATGGTTCCGAAGTTATAGCTGATAAAAAATTCCACGCCTATGGGATGTGCCACGCCCCCTTTTACAAACTCGTTTATACATTCCCTCCTATAAGCACCTACCATTGATATGTCTGCGTACCAAATTTCAAGTTCGTGTGACTTATGGTTCCGAAGTTATAGCTGATAAAAAATTCCCCGCCTATGGGATGTGCCACGCCCCCTTTTGCAAACTCGTTTATATATACCCTCCTATAAGCACCAACCATTGATGTGTCTGCATACCAAATTTCAAGTTCGTGTGACTTATGGTTCCGAAGTTATAGGTGATAAAAAATTTCACGCCTATGGATGTGCCACGCTCCCTTTTACAAACTCGTTTATACATTCCCGCCTATAAGCACCTGCCATTGATATGTCTGCATACCAAATTTCAAGTTCGTGAGACTTATGGTTCCGAAGTTATAGCTGATAAAAAATTCCACTTTCCAAAATTCCATTCTACAGTTATAGTAATTATTTTGTGTTTTACGCTTATAAAAAGCACATAATATAAAAAAATTATAATTATTGTTATTAGTAATACATAAATTGGGAGTTAATTTTTTAATCGCGGTTACTATTAACTGTTTAGTCAGATTAAAATTAATCATGATTAACTGTAATCAGATTGAATTTAATCGAATTAACTAACTGATTAAAACATCAATCGATAATGCCATCATTGAGTTCACATACATATCACTATACCAAGTTTCAGTTCTCTCCCACAAATACTTCCAGAGATATGTATTTAATATGAAAATTCCAATTTGTATGGGGGGGGCCTTCAGTTATCGGACTTACTTTCAGTCTAAGACCATCCTTCCGAAATCCGTAGTAAGTGTACTAAAACCGGAGTCGGAAAACCGGTTAAGGAAGTAGCCTATTTTTCAATCCAGGTCATAAACCATCTTTGAACAAAATTTCATTTTCAAACAAGTGGCAGTTCTTAAAAAAGTAGCCTATTTTCCAGTCTAGGTCATAAGCTGTCTGTGTGCAAACTTTCATGCAAATCAGTTCAGTCATTTACGCGTATGAATTTAATTAAACTTTCCTAATACGTGATAACTCTTATAATAGTAGCCTATTTTCCAACATGGGTCATAAGCTATCTCTGTGCGAGATGTCATGCAAGTCTGTTCAGTCGTTTCCGCGTATTAATTTAATTACAACTTTTTTAACAGTTGGCAACTCTTCCAAAAAATAATCCTACTTTCCACTGAAGGTCATAAGCTATCTGCTTGCAAAATTTCATGCAAATCCGTTCAGACTTTTCAGCGTATTAATTTAATTAAACTTTTTTAGCTGGTGGTAACTCTTAAAAAAGGTAGCCTATTTTTCAACCTAGCTCATAAGCTATCTGTGTGAAAACTTTCATGCAAATCAGTTCACTAATTTCCGCGTATTAATTAAATTAATCATTTCTAACAGGTGGCAACTCTTAAAAAAGTAGCCTACTTTCTAACCTGGGTCATAAGCTATCTGTGTGCAAAATTTCATACAAATCCGTTTAGTCGTTTCCGCGTATTAATTTAATTAAACTTTTTTAACAGGTGGCAACTCTTCCAAAAATTAGCCTATTTTCCACTGTAGGTCATAAGCTATCTGCTTGCAAAATTTCATGCAGATCCATTCAGTCGTTTCCGCGTATCACTTTAATTAAATTTTTTTTATCAGGTGGAAACTCTTAAGAAATGTAGCCTATTTTACAATCTAGGTCACAAGCTATCTGTGTGCAAATTTCCATGCAAATCCATCAGTCGTTTCCGCATATTAAATACATTAAACTTTTTACAGGTGGCAACTCTTAAAAAAATAGCCTATTAACCAATCTGACCCATAAGCTATCTGCGTACTAAATTTCATGCAAATCCGTTCAGTCGTTTCCGCGTGATGATTTCCCAAACATCCAAACATACAAACTTTCACATTTATAATATTAGTAAGATATATGCATGCACTCATGCGATAAACTTCAAAAGAGAGTATCATAGCATGCGTTTATGGGTAGTTTTGCAGGTATTGAATAGGGATAGATATGTGTTAAGCATAAAGAGCTTTTAAAAAAACTTAGTGCCGGTAAGCGAAATATTTTTGGTACAAATCGAAAAAAACTCACTCAAAAAGAAGGCTGTTAAACGGAAAAGGGCTCCTAACCGAAAATGCAGCTAAAAGTGGAATTTTCGTACAAAATCCATTACATGATGCAGTATTTTGGTGAAATTGTGCACGTAAGCGGAAAATGCACCTAGGCGAAGAGGCACCTAAACGGAATATACTGTATTTTGTTATTTTTATAATTTTCTGGAATCATGAGAAAGATATACAAGGATTCAATTTACAGTTGGTGTACCACAATATCAATTACACTTCTTTTTGAAACCTATAATAATCACTCGAAAATTTGATTCAACTTGTTCCTAATTTTGTCTAAAATAAAATAAAAGCAAAATAAAAGTATACAACAAATTTCTAAGTGAGCCTCAAGTCAAGGTGCAGGAATGATATTTTCAGAGATAGTCGAGAGTTCTAACTTTAAATTAAACCTGGAGGTTCTATTCCCTTTTATTTCTTTGCTGGAGCTTCTAAAATATTGCAAAAAACGCGATTTTTTGACATTTTAACCTTTTTTTTCGAAATTTGGAGCTGATGGAAACTTTATGCTTACGGATAAAAAAGTCTATCAAAGACAGTTTTAACATTTGCCGTACCATATTTTTTTTTCTATTTTCGTAGGGCTGTGTTATAAATTAAAAATTAGCAAAAATTTAGATTTCCGTTTTTTTCTACAGAAATTTGTCCTAATGTGGTCAATAATACCCTTCGCTCCCCTATTTAGTTAGAGTTTTTAAAACCATTCAATGAATATCATCATGCATGTGCAGGCATCGGCAGAAAACGAGCACACAATGGGCTAGATTTTCTCAATATTCATCGCAAACTGGATATTGATCTTGACTGGATGTTAAAAGAATTTTTATTTACTGTATACCTCGGTGAATTGCATGTGACTTTTCTTTGAGTTGTGCTGAATTATATCCACAATTAAATACAATATGCTGAATACTCTAAATAAAACAATGATATTCTTGGTTGTTACGAATGACTTTACATAAAACAAAAAAATATAAATAGAGGTGGTAACCTTCGTTCGTCATTTCTGTTTAAAATCTATTTCCGTCCTCTTTCATTTGAAACAAAATTTAAATTATTATCAAGAAATGACTTTTATTTCAAACTTAAAAATATTTGGCCAAGGTGACTTAAAAAAAAAATAACTGTTTTTTTCGGTCCCTGCAAATACGTACATATTTTGTATACTTGTATTTTAAATACTCTCTGCACAAAGGACGCGAAACCTGCGAGGGTTTTATCTCAGACTGCTCGTAATTGTACATAATTTTTTCATATGATATAACATGTACATACCCAGTACTACATTAACTCCAATATTAAGTTCGTTTATCTTTTCTATAGCCACACGTTGCAGAATTTTTGCCTCAATATCTGTTAGATTTTGCAAACAAGAATCTTGTATTAATATACGACCTCCATTATCTGACGTCCATGTGAATTTCTCCTGCAATTAAATAACCAATTACGAAATTATTTTTTACGAACTAAAAAGTTAAGTTATAGATTGTTTGTATGTAGGTAATTAAATATTCAGTAGTTTCAATTGAAAACGTTTGTGCAAGGCGAATCGCGCATAGTACGTACAAGGTTACCGGGAAAGAAGGTAGGGGCGGTTCGAACCCCCTGTTGGATGGAAATATGCATAAAAATTTGTCATCGTTTAGTTTGAGATAATAATGGTAAAAAATATTTTAAGATCTCAACAATTTTTATTGAGCGAGCTTGAGGCCGTTTCTAATGGTTCATATCCCAGTGACCGCGGTGAAGAAGTCTAATGAGGAGATATGATAGTAGCTATAACTTCTACCTATGGGTTAATTATTCTTGTTTTTCCACAACATTTGTTCATTAGAAACTCCCTCAAGCACAATAAAAATTGTTGAATATAATTGTTAAAAGGCCATAAATAACAAAAACAAATTTTAATATATTCTAAAACTTGTTTATTTAAATAGCCTAATGGTGAGTACATTGTTTCTCTTTGCAATTAGGAGAACGAAGTGTATTGTGGATTCAACGGCTAATGGTTACCATTTATTTAGAGAAAAACGAAAGTTATTTAAAATAGCGATTTAAGCACAAACGAACTAAGTGAATGGAAACCAATAAAAATAAAAAAATTGCAGTCAAATATTGTATTTGAAAAGTATAGTATGCATTGGATTTTGACCCCTTTCGATCGCGTGCACTTTATGAAACGTACGTTTTATGTAAAGTCCTATATTTGCACATTACACGTTTTTGGAACGTACAATATTACAAAATTACACTAGCGAGTATTATGACTTATTAGTATTGTGTACATAAGCGGGAAAATGCACCGAGGCGAAGAGGCACCTAAACGGAATATACTTTATTTTGTTATTTTTATAATTTTATAATTTTCTGGAATCACGAGAAAGATATATTTTTGTACAAGAATTCAATTTACAGTTGGTGTACCACAATAACCAATTTCAACGACACTTCTTTTTGAAACGTATAATAAATGTAACTATATAACAAATGAGTAAGCGACCATCAAGTCAAGGAGCAGCAATGGTGCAGTCGAGAGTTCTAGGAAGGTTCTATCACCTTTTTCTTCTTTGCTAGAGCTTATAAAATGCGATTTTTTGATGGACACTTTATACTTACGGATTCGTATCAGCACAAAAAAATCGATCAAAAGAGCTTTAACATTTGCCGTACCAAAATATGTTTCTATTTTTGTTGGTCTTAGTTCAACTTTCTCTCGAATACTCCAAGAACCGCCTCATCGAATGTTGTCATTGTCTAAGCTTCTGTGGTTTTTGTACGTCGAGAGTGGACTTTACTCCCGAATTGCCTACTCAGTCTAAAGTAGCACTTCTTGGCAAGAGTGATTCTGTGTGGGATTTCCATGCTGATATCTTTATCGGTGATAATGCTGGTTCCCTACTCAACGAAATTTTCCACTTTCCCGAAATTATAACTGTCAATAGTGACGTGGGTGCCAAGACGAGAATGCGCTGAGTGTTTATTTTATGGCAGGAGATACTACTTCGTCTTGTCCTTCGTCTGTACCACCAGGCCCATTCGCTTTGCTTCTTTATCCAGCTTGGAAAAAGCAGCGCAGACTTCGCGATTTTTGCTACCGATTATGTCGATGTCATCGGCATACGACAGAAATTACCCGTCCTTGTAAAAAATTGGTCCTGCGTGGTTCAGTTCTGCAGCTCTTATTATCTTAACATTTGCATCATGCGATCGTAAATGCGCTTCTGATTTCACTTTAATTTGGGAATATTTGATTGTGTATAGGAGTTCACAAAAGTAATAACAATCATAATCATAATAATATTGTCCAATGTTATTCAAAATTTCTTTACTCGCTATGTGCTATGGCGACCCCAAACGAAATTGTTTATGATTAAGAGTTAACTTTTTTATAATGTTAGGTAATGGTGACAACGAGAATGCAATGGGGTATAGTCGTTGCGCTGGGTATGCAGTTACAGTTGCATGGCTATACTCAATCCCGACTCTTGCGTCCTCGTTCGCGCACTCTGGGCAACGTGAGCAACCCATGTGCGAGATGCGGTAACCAATCCGAGTGGAGCCTTGGGTCACGGCAGAAAGAGAGGGAGCTTCGGTGGGGCCACTCTGACTTATTCGGTTTAAGGGCTCACTGAAGTCTGCAGCGTCTGTTCACCAGTAGGTGCGGCTGCAAGCGGGTGTCTGCTTGGAGCAAGCGGCTCGCTATATAAACGTGTATTTGGTTGCGAAACCACCCCCGTCCCAGCAATGGGTTGTGTGCTGGGCTTGGGACCCGCCACGTAGAAACCACTTCCAGTGAAGAAGCAAGGCAAAGCCCCCCCTTGTGATGACGACCACGGCAAACATTTAAAGGACTACGATTTGAGGGCATGCACCTGGAATGTCCGGACCCTTAATGGGGAAGGTGCCTCTGCCCGGCTGGTTGATGTCCTCGTAAGGACAAAAGCTGACATCACCGCCATCCAAGGAATGCGTTGGACGGGGCAAGGCAAGCAATGTCTGGGGCCTTGCGACATCTACTACAGCTGCCTTGTAAAGGAGCGCAAATTCGGTGTTGGATTTGTGGTGGGAGAGAGACTCCGTCGCCGAGTACTGTCGTTCACCCCGGTGGACGAGCGTCTAGCACAATCCGCGTCAAAGCGAGATTCGTCAACATCTCGCTCATCTGCGCCCATGCCCCGACGGAAGAGAAGGATGAGGCATCCAAGGATCTCTTCTATGAGCGCTTGGAGCGCACATACGAGCGCTGCCCCAGTCATGATATCAAAATCGTGCTTGGCGACTTCAATGCCAGGGTGGGAGAGGAAGGGATCTTTGGAACCACCGTCGGAAAATTCAGCCTCCACGACGAAACGTCCGGCAACGGATTGAGGCTGATCGACTTCGCCGGGGCCCGAAACATGGTAGTATGCAGTACTAGGTTCAAGCATAAAAAGATCCATCAAGCTACGTGGCAGTCTCCGGATCGAAAAACGAGAAACCAAATCGATCATGTTGTGATAGACGGAAGGCCAGCTCTTTCGCTACTCGACTCTCACACCTGCTCTCAGAGAGCACTCTTCAACAAACCGACATATGCGAGCAGTGGAACCACATTTCCCGCTCATTAAGTACCGCCGCCGAAGAAGTAGTCGGAATTCAGCGAGCCCGAAAGAATAACTGGTACGATGAGGAGTGTCAGGAAGCTGCAGAAAAAAAAGATGCCGCCTACAGGGCCACGCTGCGATCGGGCGCAACGCGCGCTATGTGGGACCGCTATAGGGATCTGAAGAGGGAAGCGAGACGTATTTGCCGC
>NW_016157173.1:355616-438349 GCF_001687245.7 Rhagoletis zephyria | reverse complement strand
TGGTCATGTCGTTCGAATGGACACCGACGCTCCAGCTCTGAAAGTATTCAACTCGGAACCCGCTGGTGGTAGCAGAGGAAGAGGGAGGCCCCCACTGCGATGGAAAGATCAGGTGGAGAAGGACTTGGCTTCACTTGGCGTTTCCAATTGGCGTCAGTTGGCACAGAGGAGAAACGACAGGCGTGCTTTGCTGAACTCGGCCAAAATCGGTTAGGCGGTTACAGTGCCAAAAAAGAAGAAGAAGAATGGTGACAACGGTTTTAACTTAATTTAAATTTAATTTCATTAAGCATTTTTTAAACAGCTTTCATGGGATAATTTTTTGTTTTCTTTACTCTTTTATCATTTTGTTATTCGTTTCAGTAGTTTTTAACCGACTTCAAAAAAAGGAGAAGGTTATCGATTCGTCGGAATATTTTTTTTATGTTTGTTACCGCATAACTTTGAACCTCGTCAACCGATTTCCAGGTGGTCCCATATTAATTTGGTTTAGATCCGATCATTGGATCATGAAAAAATAACGATATTATTAAATTTGTATATGAGAATTGAAGTCGGTCGTGTTTTTGCTTAAAAATTACTAGTTTATTAATTGTTTACATTGTGTTATTGTGTACCAACTCTTCGTTGATAATATGATCACTTCGTTTGATAAGATGATGTAAATTCTATCTTCATTTAAACTGTTCGAATTTTGGGTAGGTAAAAAGATTTTAAAAATTTCTCTAGTAAAGCTTTCCCAAACACTTTTCGTTTGGAACCACTTATGTAATATTTCATTTAATTTCAATATTTTCAGTCTTTACTTTTAGACAGGTGAGAATCCTATTGAAAATATTTCCAAATCAAGATTTTTCAAATACCTTTCGTTTGGTACCCCAAACATATTTTCGATTGTAAGTCTTCTTAAAACTCTTTAGGCTGATACCCACATTGCAATATATTATTTATTTAATCAATTTAACTGTGTTTAGGCCTGTAGACTAAAGCAAACAATCCAAGAGGGTCCACCTTAATACTTAATAATATACATACATATGCACGCACACATGTATACACCTATTTATTATAAACTGTCATAAAGGCTGACTTCCAAAACGTATCAATACAATGTCTGGATATTATTATATTGCGGTATTCAAACTGTTTGTATATGCAGAGTTGTGATACAATGCAACCATATACATACATTGCATATTTTAAATATTCAATATAGCATGAAAAATTTTTCCGAACATTCCATTTTTAAAACACCAATGGTAACCAATAACAAACGAAGCATCAACTTTATTTTTGATGCGTTGATTGCTCTTTTCGGATGCGTTTTGGAACAGAATACATTGTCAATATTTTGTGGTTCGGCGTTACGGAACATTATACTTTGTACGTATGCAAAGCAATTGACGTTTTGGAAGTCAGCCAAACTTTTCCTGCCAAATTAACTATCGTTGAGTTTCCCCTCCAAACAGTTTTACTGCTTGAAGAGGATGAGACGGTGGAACACTTTTTGTGCTTCTTGCTTGGTTGTTTGTCATAGATTTTTCTAGACTCGTTATTTTCTCTATTGCCAGTTTCTGAATTAAAAGTTTGGCGTAAAAAGCTGTTGTTTTAAGTTTTGTGTTTAAAAAATTTGAGAGATAAATATTTTTCGCCTCACTTTAAAATTTGGAGCGATAAAAATAAAAATGATGCTATCAACACAAATAAACTATTTTACAAATACTCAAAATACTAAAAAAAAATATCAAAGTTCATTACTAAAAAATGAGGTATCAGGTGAAAGAATATGGTCTCCGGATAAGCTTTTATTTTTTTAATGGGTCTGCCACCTATTTAAAAATTAATACCTAACAGTGGCGTAGCCAGGATTTGGCGAAAGGGGGGGACGAACAAAAAATGTCCATCGATAACTTAAAGTTGTGATACACAATGGCTAGAGGCGTTGCCTGTGGGCATTCTTTCATATATGTATGTATGTGCCATTTTTACCGTTATATATTTTTGTCTACTCGGTTATTCCATGGGGAATTCATGCTTTATTTAAATTTAAAAAATTAAATTACTACACCATTTTAATTAATTAGTGCGTACTCCAGTTTTATTTTGTACAAGTTTCGTTAGTATACACTTCAGTTTTTACACATTGAATATATCTGCATATTTATATATTTACGCGTATCTATTTACATATATTTATGTACAAGTCTACAAAATCTTATTACTTATAAAGCGATTTTTAATCTTCGTTGCTTAACACATATTTTTTCAATTACTTCTTGTGTTGTAATCGGTACATCATTATGTACCGCTAACATCGTTAAACCATTCAGCCGCTCCTTAATTGTATAAAAAGAAGGGACAAATAAGATAGCATATTCAACAATTGAGTAGTCCAATTGAGTAGTTTTTGGCGGGTTTCATGTACACTAACAGCAGAGTGAAACATTTTTCTATATTCTGAAAAAATAGCATGAAATGTTAACTAATCTTGCAAAAGTCGCTATAATACTTATTTAAATTTAAATCGAACTGTTTAAATTCTAAACCCAACATATGTGCTCTCTTTTTTTTTAAACTTGGAAGGTTTGTATTTGAAACTGAATTTAGTTTGGTCATATATGTAGTCCAAAAAGTTTAAAATTTAAACCGAAATTTTTAACCGTGTAGTGGAAGAGGTCGCAAAAAAGAAGCACACCGATCTTCCTAGAGCAGAGAACGCGAAAAGCTAAAAAAAGCTAGCTATGTAAANCTCCAGTTTTATTTTGTACAAGTTTCGTTAGTATACACTTCAGTTTTTACACATTGAATATATCTGCATATTTATATATTTACGCGTATCTATTTACATATATTTATGTACAAGTCTACAAAATCTTATTACTTATAAAGCGATTTTTAATCTTCGTTGCTTAACACATATTTTTTCAATTACTTCTTGTGTTGTAATCGGTACATCATTATGTACCGCTAACATCGTTAAACCATTCAGCCGCTCCTTAATTGTATAAAAAGAAGGGACAAATAAGATAGCATATTCAACAATTGAGTAGTCCACTTGCGTAGTTTTTGGCGGGTTTCATGTACACTAACAGCAGAGTGAAACATTTTTCTATATTCTGAAAAAATAGCATGAAATGTTAACTAATCTTGCAAAAGTCGCTATAATACTTATTTAAATTTAAATCGAACTGTTTAAATTCTAAACCCAACATATGTGCTCTCTTTTTTTTTAAACTTGGAAGGTTTGTATTTGAAACTGAATTTAGTTTGGTCATATATGTAGTCCAAAAAGTTTAAAATTTAAACCGAAATTTTTAACCGTGTAGTGGAAGAGGTCGCAAAAAAGAAGCACACCGATCTTCCTAGAGCAGAGAACGCGAAAAGCTAAAAAAAGCTAGCTATGTAAAAGTTACTGTTTCAAAACTTGCAATATTAAATTTTTAAATATAAAATATGCAAATCAATCATACTGCAATTTCATTTTTTTAATGGTGTTAGGCTCTTATTTATCCAAATTTTCAGGTAATAAAAAAAGATACAGTTCGGATGTTACTTGTTGTCGTAGATGTTTTTTTTTTTTTAATTTATGGCTTACTTTTATAAAATCACATAACGCTGTTTGCAAGTGGACTACTCATATATTCATTAAAAGATAATTTGTCGTCCGTCTGAAATAAAAAAAATTTAAATCAGAAGGATAAAATAGTATTGTGTTATTAATTCAAAAGTAAATAATTGTAGTTCAATGACGAAGGGGGGATCTATCCCCCCAAATGCCCCCCTGGGTACGCCACTGATACCTAACATATAATACGTGAAGGCGCGCTTTCTTCAAAATAGTTTTTTGTTAGGTGCTGTATTTAAAAAAGCGTAAGGAGCTGATGCTTTTTTTGTTTGCATATGTGAGCATGTATGTATATAGGCTACATTTGTTGGTATTTCAGTGAGAGACAGGATTTATAAATCAGCTGTGCCTACTTTGATGTTTTTATTTCATTCGCTTCACGTTCATATGTACAAGTACTTTAGTATCTACATATGTATGTATGAACCAGGGAAGCCAACTCGTGGGGAATTCAACGATTTGCGGGAAATTTCAGTTTGCGTGGGGAATCGGGGAATGGACTGTTTTTTGTGGGGAATTTCAGTTTACGTGGGGAATCGGGGGGTGAACTGGTTTTTTGTGATGATTTAGGTGTGACTAATTGTTTTCTTTTTTGCTTCACTAATTTCATAATGAGTTAAAAAAGTTGCATAAGAAATACAACTGCAACTAAAGGATTAATTTGCAACCCTGCCAATTATGCAAATAACCGTTGATTTTTTAAAATTTTGAACTTTGTACTTTATTATACTAGAACTGAGTGTGCTACAATACGGCATACCCAAAATTTTTCTAGAGAATCAAATTAAAAAAGCTCGAAATTTTTACGAAAGTTTTTTGAGTTTCTTTTTTAATATTGCACAAAGTTTGAAACTGGGATTTATATAGTTTTTATTGGGGAATGAACTATATTTTTTATAAAGAAATAACTCAAATGAAATGACAAAACAAATAATTTTGAAAACTTGTCAAAATTTGGTGCGACTAAAATTTTTTCGACCACTGCATATATGTAAGTATTATATCGTCGTTTAAAGTACAAAACCGCGTATCAACAAAATGCAAAACCGCGTATCGAGATAATGCAAAACCGCGTATGTGAGGTTGCATAAGTTATTTTCTAGAGAGTAAAACACTTATATTTCAAAATGGTTTTCTTTTTTATAAAGCAATCGCATCTCTGGCTGGTATATTTCAGAACGAATGGATGAGGATTGAGCCAAGAGCTTGTGTGAGCAAATCCAATCAGTTACGCGGTTTTGCAGAATGACGATATGCGGTTTTGTACTTTAAACGACGACATGTACATTTTTATACCCGAGCGCACTTGTGCACAAGGGTATATTAACTTTGTCCTTCTGTCCGTCCATGTACATGATAACTCGAGCAAAAATTCACATATCTCAACGAAATTGGGTATGTAGGTTTCCATTTATCCAAGGTAGGTTGGTATAGAAAATGGGAGAAATCGGACTGTAACCACGCCCACTTCCCATATAACGGCAATTTTCAGAAATACGAAAACTGCGATATTTTAGTAACTACTGAAGATTATTCACTCAAAATTGACATTTACAATAAATTTTAAACGAAAAATAAGAATATTATACATTTTTGGAAAATGGGCGTAGCCACGCCCACTTGTAGTTATATGTGTATATCTTGGTAAGCGCTGCACCAATTTCTTCCAAACTTGGAACAGTAGTTGGCCTTAGTACAGCACACCAAATGGATGAAAATTTTTAAAATCAGGCAATAACCACGCCCATATCCCATATAACGGTAATTTAGAGAAACACAAAATCTTCGATAAATCAGTAAATATTAAAGCGAATTTATTCAAAATTGACGCTTGCAACAATTCTTTACCAAAAAATACGTTTATGATAAAATTTTGAAAAATGGGCGTGGCACCGCCCCCTTATGATCATATGTATGTATCTCGGTAACCGTTCTACCAATTTGTACCAAAACGTTGAAAAATTATTGAAATCGGACTAAAATTACGGCCGCTTTTCATATAACGGTAAAAATCAGAAATTCTTGAAACTTCTATATTTTGAAATTTAAGGACGCTAATTTACTCAAAATTGATACACCCCGGCTTACCATGTAGCGGTAGCTTTCGGAAAGGTGAAAAACATATATTTATTCTTGCGCCGTGTATTTAATGTTCGGTTCCGCCCGAACTTAGACTTTCTTACTTGTTTATTCTTTATTTGTTAACTAACTTTACAAAAGTTTGGTTTAATCTATGAATACATAGATAAATTACATTTAGAAATAAAATAAACAGAAAGACCAGTAATATAACAAAATACAAAATTTTTTTTTTAATAAGGAGATATCTATTGGTGGCGAATTTTACGAAATTTCGGGCAAAATCGGGGAATTCTCAAAAATTAGTTGGCTACCTTGGTATGTACATACACCCACTATAATTGTTCTTAAGTGTTCAGTCAAAAATATTTGAAACACAGAATTCAAGTAAAATACGCTTACTTCGATGTTTTTGTTTAGTTTCTTTGCGTATTTCTTTCCTCTTCTCTCCCTCGCTAATTTGAATATATGTATTTACATCTATACATAGCATTAGCGCACACAAGGGGTGGGTTTTGGGGTTCAAACCCCCCTAAAGCTAATAACCTCAAATACAATCTGTATCTTAAAGCTAAGAATCCAGCTCTCAAGGAAATTATAAGAAATATTTATTATAATTTCTGTTGCTTGAAAAAGCGCTTTGCTTTTGCTGTAAATTTTCATGAGGGAATAAATATACGAGCATTTTTTTTCTTGAGAGCTGCAAACTGATTTAAGAAATTTTGGTAGAAGAAAATTTCTTTTCCATTTCTCGTCCGTCGTTTTATATGAATTTTTCGTTTTTCTTGAGAGTTCAGTTAATTTTTTCGGTATTTGAAATATTAAAAAAATTTAGCAATCGTGAAAAATCACCATCTCTATCGAAAACCAGAAATCGAAAAAATGAACATAGAAGTGCAAAAATTCATGGAATCAATAAATTTATTTTTACTGACTCTTTTTTAAAATTTTTTATTAGGTACTTTTGAAAGTTGAGCGCATCTTGAGTTTATAGAACTTTTTATTAAACAAGTAGTTTTTAAGGAAAGAACACAACCGACTTCAATTCTCATATTCAAATTTAGGGGTACCGTTAATTTCTTCATGATCCAATCATCGGATCTCTAAAGCAAATTACGGGACGAACCTTGAGGTACTATCTTTCTAATAAAAAAAGGATTATTGAAAACGGTTCACGTGGTCCAAAGTTATGTATTCCGGCGAGATGATAACCTCCCTTTTTTTGAAGTCGGTTAAAAGCGTTTGAGTTCTGTTAATCTGTAAATAAAGTGCAGTTTATGAATTTTAAAACGTTTATTTATTTATTACATACTGTACATAAAACTTGCATAAATGTATTTTAAAGAGGGTATTATTATCTGAAGCAAATTTTCAGTATTTTCCGGTGATATATTTTCAGAAATATAAACCCCCCCCTAAAATATATTCCTGGGTGCGCCCCTGATACATAGTATAAAGGAAAGTCGAGAATCTTTGTACGCGGTAATTTCGAAAGCTACCGAACGGATTTTGACGAGATTTTCTCCAATATTTTCTGTATCGATAAGAGAGTGACCTTTTAATTTAGAATTTTAATAGCGTTGCCACCTGTTAATAAAATTTCTATATTCAATTCCAATAAGCGTAGGCGTCAGCTCTGCACCGTCACTATCAAATGAAAAGACTTAGCCTCTGGATGTGTAATAATGTATTATTTTTCAGAGTAGCGTTGCCACCTGTTTAAAAACTATAAGATCTGCACCGTTCGTTGGATAAAAAAATTAGATACCAACTGAAAGTGCATGGCCTTCGCGTGTACAAAAACTTAACGTTTTTTGGGTAGGGTTGCCACGTATTCAAAATTACTATCTTCTATCTAGTATAAAGGAAAGGCGAGATATTTTAACCACGCTATAGAACTTATTTATAAAAGATTTTTTAATCTGATCTTATTATTAATTAATATTATAAATGTGAAAATTTGAATGTTTGGAATGTTTGGGAAATCATCACGCAGAATCGACTGCACGGATTTGCATGAAATTTTGTACGCAGATAGCTTATGGGCTAGATTGGTTAATAGGCTATTTTTTCTAAGAGTTTCCACCTGTTAAAAAAGCTTAATTTATTTAATATGCGGGAACGCCTGAATGGATTTGCATGAAAATTTGCACACAGATAGCTTATGGACTAGATTGGAAAACAGGTTACTTTTCTTAAGAGTTGCCACCTGTTAAAAAATTTCATTAAATTAATACGCGGAAACGACTAAACGGACTTGCATGAAATTTTGCACACAGATAGCTTATGGACTAGATTGGAAAACAGGTTACTTTTCTTAAGAGTTGCCACCTGTTAAAAAAGTTTAATTAAATTAATACGCGGAAACGACTAAACGGACTTGCATGAAATTTTGCACACAGATAGCTTATGACCTAGTTAGAAAGTAGGCTACATTTTTTAAGAGTTACCAAAAAAGTTTAATTAAAAAAAAAATTTAATTAAATTAATACGCGGAAAAGTCTGAAAGGATTTGCATGAAATTTTGCACACAGATAGCTTATGACCTAGGTTAGAAAGTTAAGAGTTGCCACCTGTTAAAAAAGTTTTAATTAAATTAATACGTAGAAACGACTGAACAGATTTGCATGACATTTAGAACAGAGATAGCTTATGACCTACGTTGGAAGCTACTATTTTAAGAGTTATCACGTATTAGGAAAGTTTAATTAAATTAATCCGCCTAAATGACTGAACTGATTTGCATGAAAGTTTGCACTCAAGATAGCTTATGACCTAGACCGGAAAAAAGGCTACTTTTTAAGAATTGCCACCTGTTTGAAATTGAAATTTCGCTCAAAGATGGTTTATGACNGCCAGATAGCTTATGACCTACAGTGGAAAATGGGCTAATTTTTTGGAAGAGTTGCCTCCTGTTAAAAAAGTTTTAATTAAATTAATACGCGGAAAAGTCTGAAAGGATTTGCATGAAATTTTGCAGCCAGATAGCTTATGACCTACGTTGGAAGCTACTATTTTAAGAGTTATCACGTATTAGGAAAGTTTAATTAAATTAATCCGCCTAAATGACTGAACTGATTTGCATGAAAGTTTGCACTCAAGATAGCTTATGACCTAGACCGGAAAAAAGGCTACTTTTTAAGAATTGCCACCTGTTTGAAATTGAAATTTCGCTCAAAGATGGTTTATGACCTGGATTGAAAAATACGCTACTTCCTTAACCGGTTTTCCGATCAGATCGAAATTTAGTACACTTACTACGGATTTCGGAAGGATGATCTTAGACTTAAAGTAAGTCTGATAACTCAAGGCCCCTCCCATACAAATTGGAATTTTCATATTACATAAATATCTCTGGAAGTATTTGTGGGAGAGAACTGAAACTTGGTATAGTGATATGGATGTGAAATCAATGTTGGCATTAATCGATTGATGTTTTAATTAGTTAGTAAATTCGATTAAATAATCCGACTAAACAGTTAATCGTAACCGCGATTAAAAAATTAATTTTTAATCATTAACTCTTAATTTGATCAAGTAGGTTTGGTGATTAATTAAGTTATGCTGGAATTTCCCTGTGCACACAAAGCAAGTTAATCCGGTATGGCTAAGTCGGGTTTCCTCATCAATCTAATAAATTTGGTGTGCGTTTTCATTAAGATATAAACCAATAAACTAGGTTTGTACTAGGTTTGTAAAAGTTCCCAGTTTATGTATTACTAATAACAATAATTATAATTTTTTTATATTATGTGCTTTTTATAAGCGTAAAACACAAAATAATTACTATAACTGGTGTTTGGTTTCAAACTCGGACAAACTAGACAAATTAATCAGATTTTATTTTTAATTGGATTAACGATTAATGTTTTAAATTAATTAAACGTAATCGCAGCCAGCGATTAACGATTAAAAAAATGTTATCATTAATCGTACAGTTGATTACGACTAATTAATGTTAATCGTCAAACGCGATTAACATTTTAATCGTTAATTTTTAATCGTTAATCAGATTAACAGTTTGCCAACACTGTGTGAAATCATGTTCATATTCACGGAGAAAAATGGACGTTTTTGGAAAAGAGGCGTAGCACCTCCCATACTGACTGAAAGTTTCATATTGCATATCTCTTCAAATGTTTGGGGTAAAGCACTCAAGCTTGGTATGGAAATACATATGTTAATATGTATGTGAAACTAATACCATACTCATGGAGAAAAATGAGAGTTATNATAGTTTTTCAACACTGTGTGAAATCATGTTCATAGTCACGGAGAAAAATGGACGTTTTTGGAAAAGAGGCGTAGCACCTCTCATACTGACTGAAAGTTTCATATTGCATATCTCTTCAAACATTTGGGGTAAAGCACTCAAGCTTGGTATGGAAATACATATGTTAATATGTATGTGAAACTAATACCATACTCATGGAGAAAAATGAGAGTTATTGGAAAAGGTGGTGTCGCAACTCCCATGCAAATTGATTTTTCTCTGCTGCTTATCTCTGGAGGTGTTTATTGCAGAGGACTGGAACTTGGCACCGAGATGTGTATACAAAATTAATTCCATACTCATGGAGAAAAATTTGCGTTATTCGAAAAGGGGACATGGTTCCTCCCGTACAAATTTACTGTTTTATACTGCTTATCTCTAGAGGTGTTCATGGTAGAGTACTGGGACTTGGTACTGGGGTATGTAAAATCAATTCTAAATTCATGGAAGAAGATTAGGGTTATAAGAAAAAGGGGCGTGGCACTTCCAGTACAAATTTACTTTTTCTTGCCACATATCCCTGGAAGTGTTTGTGGAAGAATACTGGAACTTGGTATGGAGTTGTGTATGCAAAATGTATCAATTGCTCATGGAAAAAATGTGAGTTATTAAAAAAGGAGGCATGTCGCCTCCCATACATACTAAAAACTTCTTAATACATATCTCTGGAAGGATAGAAAATCTCTCGAAGTATTTTAAATTTGTTATGGAGATTTATTTTATAAGTGCCGTACTGACAGAATAAATTTCATTAAATGGAAAAGGGAAGGCCGGGTTCGGCCTTGTAATCTAAAGCTCTCTTGAGGCATTTGCTACAGTAATGAGAAGTGGTATTTTATCAAGGCCAGGTTACTAAATTTGAGTTGGAAATATTAGAACCCGCCGTGGCACCTCCAAGAAGGTTACACGTCCACGCTTCGTATACCTGGAACCATTTTAAGGTAAACTTAGAGGGATTGGTATCTTTCGTATGCCTAGCGCGCAGACGAGATTTTATAATTTCATAGTTTTAAACGGCCTAAATACCTTAACTCGCTTAAAAAATAACGAGCTATAATGAAATGGGCACAGAAATAAAATCTAACATCATTAAATTATTTTTCATATTTGTATAAAAGCGCGGGTGAATCCCGCGGGTATGTTATGTGCGGGTATGTGGGTATCTGTTTGATTTATTATTATTTATGTATGGATTAGGGATATTGCGAATGTGGAATTTTAGACATCCGCGGATGTGAATGTGGATGCAGATGTTTAAAAGCTAACATCCGCGGATGCGGATGCGAATGCGGATATCATGTTTTAAGAAATAATTTAGGTGGGTAAATTAGGTGATTTAGGTAAATAAAAAATGGAAAGGTTAATAATTTTTAATAATCAAGGCAGATCATTATCCTGATTTTCCCGAAAAAAAATTCACCCGAAAATTAGTATTCCGCCCATAGTAAATATGTACATGAAAACCAAAAGTGAAAAGTGAACCGGTTCGGGGAAAATTAAACTCATGATAAGACTGAATGTTTTCTTAGTACTTGAGTTTAAAAATTGGAACATTATACTTAATAAAAACTTTTTGAAGGATCGTAAATCAAACCTGCGCCACTATATAACTACTCGCTCGAGGCGACAAACTTGAAAAACTTGAAAGTTGGCAAAATTGTAAATTCTTTTCGATTGACACTGCACCAGATGAGAGGACTTTCAGTTATATTTATTTACTTTTATTGCGGTGCAATAATTACTTTTTGAGAATTTCATCGGGGCTGCAAATGTCGGATGTATCTTCCTGACTTTCATCTTCACAATCCAGCATCATGGCACAATCGTTGTTTAAACACCGTTTTTTTCGAAAGAATTCTTCATTCTTATTCTTTTGGTTTTTCGGAATTTGTCACGTCATCAGCGTTTTTCGGTTTTAGTTTTTGTAACTAATTTTTAATGCTTTCTTCTGTGACTGGTTACATATACATCTGTGCTGCACAATATTCCAGGGACCGAAAATAACAGTTATTTTTTTCCGAGTTAAATTTGGCCTTTTATTTTTTATTCCGAAATAAACGTCCTATCCGGATAATCAAGAAATTGCTTATCTAAATTAAACAAATTTGGTATCATATGAAAGAGGACTGAAATATCTTTTAAACACAAATAACGAATGAAGGTTACCACCTCTATTTATATTTTTTTATAACTTAATACTAAAGAAGTTCATGAAATACATACCTGACCCAATGTTTGTTCAATAGTGATTAATTAATATTTTTTATTGAAATATTTTTCAAGGTGTGGCTTTCCTCTTTTAGACATTTTAGTTTTAAAGCTATTTAAGTCCTCTTTCCTTGGACACAAAACTAGTTTAATTTGGATAAGCGGTTTGCTTATTATCCGGAAAGTACTTTTATTTCGGAATAAAAAATATTTTGCCAAGTTTAACTAAAAAAAATTACTATAATTCTCGGTCCCTTCAATATTCGCATTCGCAAAAGATCCGCATTGATTTTTGCGAATGCGAAAGCGAATGCGAATGTTAAAATTAATGCGGAAGCTCCGCGGTTGCGAATGCGAATATTCGCAACAACCCTGGTATGGATATGTACAAATATACGGCGAATACGGAATATTACCTGAAGTGTTTGTGAGGATGGGTGGTGGCTGACAGTCATTTATGGTTGAATATGGGAAAAGTAGAATTGAGTTCAACCACGAAGCAGTAAAACTGTTTGGAGGAGAAACTCAACGGTAGTTAATTTGGCGGGTAAAGTTTATGACAGTTTCTAATAAATACATGTATACATGTGTGCGTATGTATATTACTAGCTTATACCCGCGGGTTTCACCCCGAGCTTTTATACAAATATGAAAAATAATTTAATGATGTTAGATTTTATTTCTGTGCCCATTTCGTTATAGCTCGTTATTTTTTAAGCGAGTTAGGGTATTTAGGCCGTTTAAAACTATGAAACTATAAAATCTCGTCTGCGCGCTAGGCATACAAAAGATATCAATCCCTCTAAGTTTACCTTAAAATGGTTCCAGGTATACGACGCGTGAACGTGTAACCTTCTTGGAGGTGCCACGGCGGGTTCTAATATTTCCAACTCAAATTTAGTAACCTGGCCTTGATAAAATACCACTTCTAATTACTGTAGCAAATGCCTCAAGAGAGTTTTAGATTATAAGGCCGAACCCGGCTCTCCCTTTTCCATTTAATGAAATTTATTTTGTCAGTACGGCACTTATAAAATAAATCTCCATAACAAATTTAAAATACTTCGAGAGATTTTCTATCCTTCCAGAGTTATGTATTAAGAAGTTTTTAGTATGTATGGGAGGCGACATGCCTCCTTTTTTAATAACTCACATTTTTTCCATGAGCAATTGATACATTTTGTATACACAACTCCATACCAAGTTCCAGTATTCTTCCACAAACACTTCCAGGGATATGTGGCAAGAAAAAGTCAATTTGTACAGGAAGTGCCACGCCCCTTTTTCTTATAACCCTAATCTTCTTCCATGAATTTAGAATTGATTTTACATACCCCAGTACCAAGTCCCAGTACTCTACCATGAACATCTCTGGAGATATGCAGTATAAAACAGTAAATTTGTACGGGAGGTACCATGTCCCCTTTTCGAATAACACAAATTCTTCTCTATGAGTATGGAATTAATTTTGTATACACATCTCGGTGCCAAGTTCCAGTCCTCTGCAATAAACACCTCCAGAGATATGCAGCATAGAAAAATCAATTTGCATGGGAGTTGCCACACCACCTTTTCCAATAACTCTCATTTTTCTCCATGAGTATGGTATTAGTTTCACATACATACATGCATACATATGTATTTCCATACCAAGCTTGAGTGCTTTACCCCAAACATTTGAAGAGATATGCAATATGAAACTTTCAGTCAGTATGGGAGGTGCTACGCCTCTTTTCCAAAAACGTCCATTTTTCTCCGTGAGTATGAACATGATTTCACACAGTGTTGAAAAACTATTAATCTGATGAACGATTAAAAATTAACGATTTAAATGTTAAACGCGTTTGACGATTAAAATTAATTAGTCGTAGAGAACTGTACGATTAATGATAACTTTTTTTTAATTGTTAATCGCTGGCTGCGATTACGTTTAATTAATTTAAAACATTAATCGTTAATCCAATTAAAAATAAAATCTGATTAATTTGTCTAGTTTGTCCGAGTTTGAAACCAAACACCAGTTATAGTAATTATTTTGTGTTTTACGCTTATAAAAAGCACATAATATAAAAAAATTATAATTATTGTTATTAGTAATACATAAACTGGGAACTTTTACAAACCTAGTTTGTAAAACGTTTGTTGGTATATATCTTAATGAAAATGCACACCAAATTGCTTAGATTGATGAGGAAACCCGACTTAGCCATACCGGATTAACTTGCTTTGTGTGCACAGGGAAATTCCAGCATAACTTAATTAATCACCAAACCTACTTGATCAAATTAAGAGTTAATGATTAAAAATTAATTTTTTAATCGCGGTTACGATTAACTGTTTAGTCGGATTAAAATTAATCATGGTTAAATGTAATCAAATTGAATTTAATCGAATTAACTAACTAATTAAAGCATCAATCGATTAGTGCCAACATTGATTTCACATCCATATCACTATACCAAGTTTCAGTTTACTCCCACAAATACTTCCAGTGATATTGTATGTAATATGAAAATTCCAATTTGTATGGGAGGGGCCTTGAGTTATCGGACTTACTTTCAGTCTAAGACCATCCTTCCGAAATCCGTAGTAAGTGTACTAAATTTCGTTCTGATCGGAAAACCGGTTAAGGAAGTAGCCTATTTTTCAATCCAGGTCATAAACCATCTTTGANAACAGGTGGCAATTCTTAAAAAAGTAGCCTATTTTCCAACCTAGGTCATAAGCTATCCATATGCTAAATTTCATGCAAATCCGTTTAGTCGTTTCAGCGTATTAATTTAATTAAACTTCTTTAATAGATGGCAACTCTTAAGAAAAGTAGTCTACTTTCCAATCTAGGTCATAAGCTATCTGTGTGCAAATTTTCATGCAAATCCGTTCAGTCGTTCCCGCATATTAAATAAATTAAAATTTTTTAACAGGTGTCAACTCTTAAAAAAATAGCCTATTTCCAATCGGGCCCATATGCTATCTGCTTACAAAATTTCATGCAAATCGGTTCAGTCGTTTCCGCGTGATGAATTCCCAAACATCCAAACATACAAACTTTCACATTTATAATATTAGTAAGATAAGATTAAGCATTAAGGTGGACCGTCTTGGATTGTTTGGTTTAGTCTACAGGCCTAAACATAGTGAAATTGATTACATAAATGAAATATTGCAATGTGGGTATCAAACTAAAGAGTTTTAAGAAGACTTACGGTCGAAAATATGTTTGAGTTACTATACGGGTACCAAACGAAAGGTATTTGAAAAATCTTGATTTGGAAACATTTTCAATAGGATTGTCACCTATCTAAAAGTAAATACTGAAAATATTTAAATTAAATGAAATATTACATAACTGGTTCCAAACGAAAAGTGTTTGGGAAATCTTTACTAGACAAATTTTTTTAAAATGTTTCCACTTTTTCAAAAGCCGAACACTTTAAATGAAGAGAAAATTTACAACATCTTATCAAATGAAGTGATCATATTATCAACGAAAAATTGGTATACAAATTACGCAAAGAAAAAAATTAATAAAAAACTACTGATACAAACGATAGATAAAAGCGTAACGAAAATATAAAATTATCTTATGCAAATTGTTTAAAAGATACTTTATGAAAACCTAAAATTGTTGTCACCATTCTCCAAAATGAAAAATCTGTTAACTTTTATTGCGAGTAAAGAAATTTTTTATAGCATTAGATAATATAATTATAACCAGGGAACGGATTTTATGGAAATCGCCTTTTTTTCTACTAAAGAGATAGAGCATATTTGATTAAGAATATCCACGATTTAGCTTTCCCTGTTTCCATATATACTTATTTGATGTTGCCTTTTTCCCCTTTTCTATAATTGCCTTTTCTTCCTTTAATTGTAAAGGGCAAGGGAAAAGCCGTTATTCCTGATAATATGAAAGTTGTAAACGTTCCATATTTAAATTGGGCGTCACTTGTATCAGCTCACGTCGAGCGCACACTTAGTACATTCAAGGCCTTTCTTCGCGAAAATCGAATGAAAATGCTGCCAGAAAACCTCAAAATGCATCTGTGGTTCAATGTTACTACAACTATAGAGACTAAAGTTTTGTGAGTTAAAAACTCGACAGGAGAAAATATTCAAAGATTCAAAGTATAATTTTTTTTATAATGAAACTAGTTCATAGTTATTCTCTTTTTACTTGTAAAATAAGCATTTATAAACTCAATGTATTTTTTTATTATTTTTCGGGTTTTGTCTTTTTTAGTGCCTTCTTTTGCCTTTTTTGCGCTTTCTAATGCCTTTTCCAGCCTATTTCGCTATTTAATTTTCCCCTTTTTATGGGTTTTTAGGTCCTAAAACTCCGTTCCCTGACTATGTGCCTGGTGGCAAACATCAAACAATGCACTTCACTGTTGACAGTTATAATTTCGAAAAATTAGAGAATTTCGTTTGCTTGGGAACTAGCATTAACACCGATAATAATGTCAGCATGGAAATCCAACGCAGAATCACTCTTGCCAACAAGTGCTACTTTGGACTGAGAAGCTAATTCAGGAATAAAGTCCTCTCTCGACGTACGAAACCCACACTCTATAAGTTACTTATCAAGCCCGTGTTGGTATATGGCGCCGAAGCTTGAACAATCGGTAGGCGCAGCAGTTGAGCGCAACCATTGCTAAAAAAAATCAGTGATTGATATGCGTCTTCTGAACGGCTTGATACATTAGTCCGATGAGGCGGCTCTTTGAGTATTCGAGAGAAAGATTTTGCGGAAGATATACAGGCCTTAAGGCGTTGGCAATGGCGAGTACCGCAGACGAAGGAACGATGAGTTATATGCGCTTTACAACGGCATGGACATAGTGCAGCGAATGAAAATAAAGCGGCTCCGCTGACTTGGCCATGTCATTCGAATAGGAACCGACGTTCCAGGTCTGAAAGTATTCAACTCGCAACCCGATGGTGGTAGAGGAGGAAGAGGGATGCCCCACTGCAATGGAAAGACCAAGTGGAGAAGGACTTGGCTTCATGTGTCATTTCCAATTGGCGTCAGTAAGCACAGAGAGAAACAACTGGTGTGTATTGTCGAACTCGATCAAAATCGCTTATTTGGTTACAGCGCCAAATAAGAAGATGCAAATGATAAATTACAAAGTGGGGGACCTTCTTTTTGGATACGCCGGGAGAAACTAGCAAAACGTTCCTTATCAGATTTATTCTGGCAACAGTTCGATCGAAAAATTACATAACCTTAGCTATCGCTTCGTCCGGAATTACTGCAACATTGTTACCAGGTGCAAGCATTGCTAATTCAGCTCAGCTCTTAAGCTGCAATTGAACATATAAATCTTCGAAACTCCCACGTTCAAATATTTCCAGAACATCCGGTATGGATAAAGTATAACAAACATTTAAACTCATTGTTTGGGAGGAGTGAACCTTGGCGCATAAAAAATCGTTTGAGGTTCTTGATCGATTATTTCGAGATTTGCGTGGAAACGTCAACCATTCGGGAATGCATTGATATTGCTCGCAAGAAGTTTTACGCAAACATTGTCTGTAGTTTCTCGATTAACACTAGCGGGCGAGATAATTGCTTGCTTGATATAGTCAACATTGTGGCAAGAGGAACATACATACACTGCAGCCGAGGTATTCTCGCGACAATTACTGGGTATTGGGAATGGAAAGCAGTCAATGAGAGATTAAGACGAATTTTATTGCCTGATAAGTTTTGTAACTTAGAAACATCGAAAGGAGAAGTGATCGAAAGAATGTTTCTCAGTAAACGAGATATTCTTGCTGCAAAGGATAGGGATGTCTATCAACTAAATAAGAGTGGTATTGGCAACAGTCGCTGCTTGAGCTGATCTGCTCTTTTACCAGACTGCCAGGCCACTTCCTCACTTTGATGAATACCACTAATGTTATTCACTCCAGCATTCAAAGTGAGGAAATAACATATACGTCGATAAACACCGTTGTGGAAAAAGACAAAGCAATTAATTATCCAACGGAATTTTCGAACTCGACTTCCAGGGATGACCCCACATACTGAAATTGAAAATAGGTGTGCCAATTATCATGTTGCGGATGTCAATCAGCCAAAACTCTGCAACGGAACGCGACTCGCCGTTAAGAAATTGATGACGAACGTAGTGTAAGCAAAGATTTTAACGTAGTCTTTCAAAGGTGAAGAATTCCTATGATTTCTACCGATACACCATTTCAATTTAAAAGATCGCAATTCCCAATTCGATTGGCATTCGGAATCATAATTAATAATGCTCAAGGTCAACCTTTGGAAAAGTATCGTTAAGCTTTAGATGCGGACTGCTTCTCAGATGTTGCGCGTTCCCGTGTCGTCAAACCAGATAGCCTTGATATCTATGCAGAGAATGGGAAAACAACAAATAGTGTGTGAGCACAAGTACTTATTACAAAATTAAACTTATATAAAACGTATGCTTGGTTTCGTTAATAATTTATCATCTATGTAACAGGAATATGCCACAGCAAAGCGTGGCAGGGTACAGCTAGTTTTTAAATAAAACTGCAGTACTATCAAACCGTATGCGATACTGTTTTTACACTGACGAGTAAAATAATGGTTTCTTTGTATCTGTGGCAGTGTAGCAAAGTTTACCATCGCTCGGGCAACATGTTTTCATGATTAGCTTTATCATCGATGCTAACAAACACATCTATGATACATTTCAGATTAGCAGATAAGTAATCGTGGTAGTCCCTGGTTTATTAAAACTTCTCTTATTTTGAACTGTAACGGGTGTGACGAACATAATCGTTTTTTTTTTCTTAGAGAAAAGTATGTATATAAATACTAAGGAGGGACTTGCAAATATTTGCCTGTATTAAGCGTTACTTTCGTCAGCTTTTTAGCGTTGTGTAAAATGTGTTTTCTTTAAAAAAATATGTATTGTGTGTATTTTGTGACGGGCGTGACATCAAAATATGGTTTGCTTCAATATATAATAAAATATTAGCACTCGCCCGAAAAACTAGAAAATTACACTGTCACAATGCTGAGGAATTGTTGCCTCTATTGACCGTTTGAATAACTTAAAAATTACAATAGACTACAATAGTCTTTGTAAATTTCAAAAAAATTAACATATCATATGAGTTAGTAACTGGTACAACCTAAAGTAAAACAAGTAAGAGCAGCGCTGTCTTCGGTTATGCCGAAGACTTCATACCTTTCATGAACGTCTGAAAATTTTAATTTAACAGATCGCAAAAACTGGTAACTGAACAATCAGTGGTACAAGAGATAAAGCTTATACAGCATAGATTTTGACGATTTTCTCAGTAGACTTTGTTTTATCTATATATATAAAAAAGGATGTATGTATGTATCTATGCAGCTTATATACTCCGAAACCATTCAGCCGATTTTGTTAAAATTTCCAGGATAGCTTCATAGAAACTCGGAGAGTGTTCCTGTGAAGTTTGGCTATTTTTGAAAGAGTTACCACCTCTCAGAAAAATAAAATTTATTTAAATATGCAAGTAAAGTAAGTATAGATATCAAATGGAAGGTATTTGAGAAAGATATTTAAGAAAATTTACATCAAAAAATATTTTAATAAGTGTTGCCACCTGGTCAAAAAGTTAAAAATAATGAATATCTAATGCAATTCACATCAAATATTGCAATATGGGTATCAAACGGAAGGTATTGGAGAAAGATTCACGCCAAACATATTTTTGAGTAGAGTTGCCACCTCTTTCAAAAAAAGTTAAATGACATAAATGTGTGTATTAAAAAGTATTTCGCAGGATACGTATCAAACGGGAGCTACTGGGAAATGTTTCAGTTAAGACCAATTATCGTATAGAGTGTCCACATACTTAAGAAAATAAAATCGGATAATATTTTTAAGAAACACCAAAGATTTAGAGTGTGATAAACTTCAAAGCCTGTCAAACCGAAAGCTTACCAGAAAGAAAATGCCGAATCCAAATTTTTAAATCTATATGTGAACATATGTATGTATGTTAATGCCAGGGTTGTGTAAATTTTCACCAGGTTGCAATTTAAAAACGGAATTTGTTTAATAGTTAAAAACCAAAAAAGTACTCAATATTAATGCATAACTTTTGTTTCTTATTGAATAAGGCTTAAAAAAATATAATAAAATTTGCAATAAAAAATGTTGTAATATTTTTTCCTAATGCGCATACGAGATTTTGCTTGCATAATTTTCCTAAATTTGGGTGTATAAATTTTGGTATTTTTCCACAACATTCATGAAGAGAATACCTACATAGAAAACACTTTGTTACCTAAGTTCACATAAATAAAGGGTTTAAAAATTTCAAATTATTTGGGAGGAAAGTACCTGCAGAATTATAGCATTAGTTTCTATTTTACGGTTGAAGGTAGTTAAATATTGTTTACAAGAGTATATTTTGTTTCCCAAGTTTACCTAAACAATGGCTTCATAAATCTTGGGATTTTTCCACAACATTCTTGAAGAAAATACCTACGTACAAACAAATTTTTCTGTATACACTAATTCAGATAAATAAGAGGTTGCGAAAGTCTACCGATTTTTTTTAAATTTATTGCAGGAAAAGTACCTGCAGAGAATATCTTCTGCTGTTTGCACACGTTTTAGCATAGATAAAATATAAGGATTTTTAATCTTTTTAAGTGGAAGGTACCTTCAGAGAACGTATTTATATTGTTTGCCTGAGTTACATAAATATAAGGTCGCATAGCTAATACATTCGCTCATAGCAAGTGCAGACACTGCGCAAACGATAGTGAATTCTTTTTCATCTGAGATCAGTTCAACATACAGAGTATTATTATTTACATTCACAAAAAAATAAAATCATGCCACCAAAGAAAGCATCAATTGGAAGAAAAAACCCCAAAACAAAAAAGTTGAATGAATACAGAGCGGCGGAATCGGAAGATCAACGAAATGTCCGACTTCAACAAAATCGAAACAGAGAGACAAGCTCGAGAAATGTGGAAACGGAAAACCAGCGAGAATCTCGCCTCCAGCAAAATCGTGTGAGAGCTTCAACCTCCAGAGACGCTGAAACCCTGGAACAACGAGAATCTCGCCTACAACAAAATCGTGTGAGAGCTTCAACCTCCAGAGACGCTGAAACCCTGGAACAACGAGAATCTCGCCTCCAGCAAAATCGTGTGAGAGCTTCAACCTCCAGAGACGCTGAAACCCTGGAACAACGAGAATCTCGCCTACAACAAAATCGTGTGAGAGCTTCAACCTCCAGAGATTCTGAAAATCCCGAACAACGCAACGAACGGCTTCGCACTAATCTATCACGATTGACCCATTCAAGAGAAAGAACACATTTAATGTTGGCGGCATACAATTATGACAAAAACAGAGACTACGAAAATCATGCAGATGTCGCCATTGGACCGATGAATAAAGTTTGTTTGCATTGTCATGCTTTGAAGTTTGCAAAGGAATCACCAGGAATGTGTTGTTCAAATGGTAAAATAGTTTTGCCATCGTTAATTGAGGCACCTGAACCACTACTTAGTTACCTTTCTGGCACAACTCTTATTTCAAACCACTTTTTGAAAAACATACGCAAGTAGAACTCTTGCTTTCAAATGACTTCGTTTGGAGCAACGAAAATTATATCTGAAGGCGGTTACATGCCAACATTCAAAGTGCAAGGCCAAATATACCACAAAATCGGTTCATTGCTCGCAGTGCCACAACAAGATGCGAAATTTCTGCAAATTTATTTCACTGGAAATGATGCACTGGAAGTAGACAAGCGTTGCGCAATTAGTTCTGGGATCCGACGCGAGATCATTTCAAGCTTGCAGGCAATGTTCCATGAACAAAACAATTTGATTCGCCTTTTTAAAACAGCTCTGGATCAAATGCCATCAGATGACTATAGTGTTGTTATTAGAGCAGACAAAGCTCCGGCTGGTGAACATAAAAGGGGGGGGGGGATGTTGCAATTGTAATAGTTGGCACCGAATTCGATCGACGTGACATCATTATCCACCGGCGAAATGCTAATGTGCAGAGAGTATCGGAAACACATCGATCGTATGATGCACTCCAATATCCAGTGCTGTTTCCCCATGGAGAAGAAGGATATCATTTCAACATCAGGCAAGTCGACCCCAGCACAAGTGAAGCGACGACAAAGAAAGTGTCCTGCATGGATTATTATGCAAACCGCATTATGATTCGGGGAAATGAATCCAATCATACCTTAAAATGTCGTGAATTATTCCAACAGTTTATTGTGGACATGTGCGCGAAAGTCGAAAGTGAACGTCTTCTTTTCATTCGCTTAAATCAGAAGAAGCTGCGCGTTGAAGAATACGTTCATTTACGTCATGCAGTTGCTAATGATGGAAACATTGCTGACATTGGACAAATGGTAATTTTACCTGTAACATATACAGGAAGCCCGCGGCACATGCACGAATACGGGAAAGATGCTATGACGTACGTTCGAAAGTATGGACGACCAGACCTATTCATCACCTTCACTTGCAATCCATCGTGGAGTGAAATAACCGAATTGCTTTTTGCAGGCCAGAGCTCATCGCACAGACATGATCTTCTCGCTCGAATATTCAAGCAAAAGCTAATAAGTCTTATGAATGTCATCACGAAGAATTTTGTTTTTGGAGAAACCAGATGCTGGATGTACTCAATTGAATGGCAAAAGAGAGGCTTACCACACGCTCACATTTTGATTTGGTTGAAGCAAAAAATTATACCTACACAAATTGATAGCGTTATATCAGCCGAGCTTCCAAATCAAGCCGAAGATCCCATTCTTTTTGAAATAATCAAGAAAAATATGATTCATGGGCCATGCGGTACTTTTAATCCTAATTCACCATGTATGCAAAACGGCAAATGCACAAAGCGATATCCACGTGAGTTGATTACTGAAACTCAAACTGGAGGTGATGGATATCCTCTGTATAGGCGAAGAAATCCCACTAATGGTGGATACACAACTACTATTAAGATGCGAAGTGTAGATATCGACATAGACAATAGATGCCACTACTTTCAAAAATGTTTAATGCTCACATCAATGTTGAGTATTGTAATTCGGTAAAGTCCATAAAATATATTTGTAAAAATGTTAACAAGGGCAGTGACATGGCAGTATTCGGATTAGCAAATCGAGGTGATGAGATCACGCAATATCAAACAGGGTGCTACATCAGCAGTAACGAAGCAGTATGGCGGATATTTGCATTCAATATTCACGAACGATATCCAACGGTTCAACATCTCGCTGTTCATTTGGAAAATGGAGCAGAGCAACCACAAAACACAACACTGACTGCTTGCGCGGCTAGTGGGCGCTGAAGGGGGGAGGGAACCACCTCCCTGCAGCGCCTAGCGGCCGCGAANTTCGCTCGAATATTCAAGCGAAAGCTAATAAGTCTTATGAATGTCATCACGAAGAATTTTGTTTTTGGAGAAACCAGATGCTGGATGTACTCAATTGAATGGCAAAAGAGAGGCTTACCACACGCTCACATTTTGATTTGGTTGAAGCAAAAAATTATACCTACACAAATTGATAGCGTTATATCAGCCGAGCTTCCAAATCAAGCCGAAGATCCCATTCTTTTTGAAATAATCAAGAAAAATATGATTCATGGGTCATGCGGTACTTTTAATCCTAATTCACCATGTATGCAAAACGGCAAATGCACAAAGCGATATCCACGTGAGTTGATTACTGAAACCCAAACTGGAGGTGATGGATATCCTCTGTATAGGCGAAGAAATCCCACTAATGGTGGATACACAACTATTATTAAGATGCGAAGTGTAGATATCGACATAGACAATAGATGCCACTACTTTCAAAAATGTTTAATGCTCACATCAATGTTGAGTATTGTAATTCGGTAAAGTCCATAAAATATATTTGTAAAAATGTTAACAAGGGCAGTGACATGGCAGTATTCGGATTAGCAAATCGAGGTGATGAGATCACGCAATATCAAACAGGGTGCTACATCAGCAGTAACGAAGCAGTATGGCGGATATTTGCATTCAATATTCACGAACGATATCCAACGGTTCAACATCTCGCTGTTCATTTGGAAAATGGAGCAGAGCAACCACAAAACACAACACTGACTGCTTGCGCGGCTAGTGGGCGCTGAAGGGGGGAGGGAACCACCTCCCTGCAGCGCCTAGCGGCCGCGAATACATACGGGGGGACTGGGCAATCTTTCGATGCCCTGGGGGACCGTACTAATCATCAGTTTTCCGTAGGTATCATCAAATCTGGACCGCCAGCACCGCTACCGCCCTGAGGCCGACATTTCACCGAGGACCGCCCGCTATTCACTGCCATCCAGGGCCGCCGCCAAAATCATCGTCACCGTTAGGGCCCGTACCGCCGCTCTCATCACCGAGGCCGCTATTACCACTGCCGCCCCAAGGCCGAAGCTACAACCGTGGGCCGCCCGCCATCATCACCGAGGACCGCCCGCTATTCACTGCCAGTGTGCCGCGCCGTCTCAAGAAAATGAAATATAAAATTTTGGCCTATTTAAAAAAGTATCCACATTTATACTGACTGGAAAAAATAAGTATCCCGGAAAAATTCGTCTAAAAATGTATCCAATTGGATCTATTTAGATCCAAACGGCATCCCTGTTCACTGCCATTCAGGGTCGCCGCCATAATCATCATCACCGTTAGGGCCCGTACCGCTGCTCTCATCGCCGGGGCCGCTATTACCACTGCCGCCCCAAGGCCAAAGCTATAACCGTGGGCCGCGCGCCATCATCACCGAGGACCGCGAACGCCAACTATCGCCAACCAGGGCCGCTGTCACCGTTGCCACCATCAGGGCCCGCTTCTACTGTCTTCATTACTGAGGCCGCCGCCATTATCGTCGCCCCAGGCCGACCACTACTGCCCGTCACGAGTACGGTAATCGCTACTACCATCATCGCCCAGTACCGCTGTCACCGTCGTAATTAAAAGGGGCCGCATTTACCCTTCGCCACAATCGGGGCTGCATACAACACCACTGCGGGAGGTAGCTACCGCCCTCATCATTATATGGGCCACTGCCAACGTCACCGCTGAGGCCGCCACCACCACTGCAAGGGAACTGCAGGCTGCCGTCGACGTCACAACCACCGCGACTGCTCTCATTGTCACGCTCTTCGCTGCGACTGACACGTACCACTGCTAATCTCGCTGTCACTAGTAACACTCCCGTCACCGTACAATTACCCGCCGGATAATCTCCGACACCGACTGCCGACTCTCGCTCTTTACCTTCCGCTCTCCCCTGCACGACAAGTTGCCGGCCTTCTAGATAGCCGCGTGTGTGTGTGGGTGTGTTCGACTTAATACACAAATCATTGTGTTTTATTTGGTGGGGGTTAGTGGGACCTTCGCTGGACTCTGGAGCGGCTGAGCATACCTCAGCCTTCGACAAAACCCACCTCATAAGGTTATAGCGACCCGATCTTCGCCATTTTCACTGTAAGTATTCTTTCCATAGTGAGTAACAACAGTGTAATTCATGTTCCTAGCTACGTAAGAGGAGTTATAAAAAATTTTATATCTGAACAATCAGTTGTATGGGAGCTATAGAATATAGTAACCCAATCTTTGTAATTTTCACTGTAAATATTCTGCTGATAATGTGTGGAAGTAATGAAAAATTTCCTAGCTGCATAAATAGAGGATTTATAATGAAAAATCGCATATCTGAACAATCAGTTGTATGGGAGCTATATGTTATAGTGGTCCGATTCCTCCGGTTCCGACAAATGATAAATACATTATAAAAATACACCCACCTGCCAAATTTGATCCGGATATCTCGAAAACTGAGAGACTAGATTGCATAAAAACAGACGGACAGACAGACAGACGGACATGGCTAAATCGACTCAGCTCGCCGTTCTGATCATTTAAGTATACATTTTAATGGGTCTATCTCTTCTTATTCTGGTACTTACAAACATCGGACCAAAGTTATAATACCATTTCATGCTCATGAAAGGTATAAAAATATACATATATGATCTTAAGATAATTGTCCATATTTTGGCTTTCAGTCTTGAAAGTTGGATTTATTTACTCTATCTTACTAGAAATAATACACTCAAATTCTTAAGTTTATTTTTATTTCGTTCGGAATCGATTACCGTGGAATGAGCCATAAGTAATTATATGAATGTTAATTAAATAATATGAAATGAATCCCTACGTATGCATTTCTAATGCTGTATTACAATAGACGACATTAATAGGGATTGGAAAATACTAAATTTCTCTTAATTTAATAAGGGCGTAGCAAACTGGAAAACATCGGAACCATCGATGTATCGACATTTTTCTGCCAACGATTTTAGGCTAAAATTTTTAACATCGATGTTGATTTCTCCGATTTCTCAAAATTTGCATCCCTAATACTGACTTGCATTGCAGCGACAGCTAAAATTATTTTAGCTGAAAGCTCTAAAGCTCATAAATTTGCCTACACTCGCAAGCCGTAGAGTAATGCTAGGTATAAAATTTATCGTAAAATTAATGACAGGCTTCATTGATAAATAGCCCGGCCCTTCTGGCTGAGGTAAATTTTAATGTTCCCTCTCGAGTGTCAAGATACTTTCGACCTCTATTTTTGAAGGCATGCAAAACTAATTTTGAACTAAACGAACCATTCCGTGGTTTATGTCAAGATATTATCTCTCATTCCAGCACGTTTGACTTATCGGACTCGATTTTTGCTATAAAGAAAACTATCAATTCCACTCTCAATAATTGAAATAATTGAATACTATCTTTAGCATACCCAATCAGCTGATGAGTTTGATTCTGTAGCTGAATAGTTTTAGATCTCGATACTTAACAAACTCCTGTTTCCACGACTCGGCACCTAAAAAAAAAAAATGCCGTATGTCAAGCGGACTGCGCCCCTCGTGTCGGTTGGGCGGGAATGGAGGGGAAAACCGTTGGGATTAATTAATTAATCAAAAGCATAGACAAACGGCAACGTTGATCCAGATTAACGGCGCAATTGATCTGATCTAAATTGTGCCTTGGCAGAATTCGGAAATGCGGATTTATAAATATATTTAAATTTTTTTATTCATTCAATCCTAACAATCCTAAATAATCCATATTTTTTAAATGTTCCTTTTTAGTTATTTTTTTTTAATTAACTAACGATACAAACGATGGTTCCGTGCGCAGAAGTGGAAAACTTTTGACTGCCATTCACCTGGGAGTGGCCAGAAGCGATTCTTGTGCGTACGGTTCAAATCGCAGCTCACAACGTCCGGATATTTATATCCACGTATCCTCTGGGTAGCAACCAAACACCCGTTTGGGAGCGAGCTAAAGTGAGAAGGCGTAAAACTTCGCGTGCGCTGGGTTTGGGTCCCGCCACGTTAAAACCCCGCCCAATGAAAAATTCCAACAAGCCTCGGATGAGACCCCCTTTTTCTGATGACGACCACGGCAAACGTATAAAGGACTATGATTTAAGGGTATGCACCTGGAATATCCGGACCCTTAATGGGGAAGGTGCCTCTGCCCGGCTGGTTGATGTCCTCGGGAAGACAAAGGCTGACATCACCGCCATCCAAGAAATGCGATGGACGGGGCAAGGTAAAGTAAGCGTGAAGCCTTGCGACGTCTACTACAGTTGCCACGTAAAGGAGCGCAAATTCGGTGTTGGATTCGTGGTAGGAGAGAGACTCCGTCGCCGAGTACTGGCGTTCACCCCGGTGGACGAACGTCTAGCCACAATCCGCATCAAAGCTAGATTCTTCAACATCTCGCTCATCTGCGCCCATGCCCCGACGGAAGAGAAGGATGAGGCGTCCAAGGATCTCTTCTATGAGCGCTTGGAACGTACATATGAGCGCTGCCCCCGACACGATGTCAAAATCGTGCTTGGCGATTTTAATGCCAAGGTGGGCAAGGAAGGGATCTTTGGCGCCACTGTCGGAAAATTCAGCCTCCACGACGAAACGTCCGATAACGGACTGAGGCTGATCGACTTCGCCGGGGCCCGAAATATGGTAATATGTAGTACTAGGTTCCAGCATAAGAACATCCACCAAGCTACATGGCTGTCTCCAGATCGAAAAACGAGAAACCAAATCGATCATGTTGTGATAGACGGAAGGCATGCTTCAAGCGTTTTGGACGTACGTACACTCCGAGGGCCAAACATCGACTCGGACCACTATCTTGTTGTAGCCAAGATACGCACCCGCCTCTGTGCAGCAAAAAATGTGCGCCCAACAATGCAAGGAAAGCTTAACGTCGAAAAGCTGCAATCACAACAGACGGCCAATTTATTCGCCACTCGACTCACACACCTGCTCTCTGAGAGCACTCTTCAACAATCCGACGTACGCGAGCAGTGGAACCACATTTCCCGATCATTAAGTACCGCCGCCGAAGAAGTAGTTGGATTTCAGCGAGCCCGAAAGAACAACTGGTACGATGAGGAATGTCAAGAAGCCGCAGAGAAAAAAGATGCCGCCTACAGGGCCACGCTGCGATCGGGCGCAACGCGAGCCATGTGGGACCGTTATAGGGAACTGAAGAAGGAAGCGAGACGTATTTGCCGCAATAAGAAGAGAGAGGCCGAAATACGTGAGTGCGAAGAGCTTGAGATGCTGGCCGACAGGAAGAACGCCCGAAAATTCTACCAGAGGGTTAGGCGACTTACGGAAGGTTTCAAGACCGGGGCGAACTCCTGTAAGAACAACAATGGCGACCTAGTGACCGATGTCCAGAATATACTTAAATTGTGGAGGGAACACTTTTATAACCTACTGAATGGTAGCAGCGCTGAAAGTAGTGAGGAAGACGAACCCGAGTCCCCAGTCGATGATGATGGAGTAGCTGTCCCACCGCCTGACTATGACGAGGTACGAATAGCGATTACGCGGCTGAAAAACAACAAAGCTGCTGGAGCTGACGGCCTGCCAGCCGAGCTATTCAAGTACGGCGGCGAGGAGCTGATGAGGTGCATGCATCAGCTCGTATGCAGAATATGGTCAGATGAACGCATGCCCGACGACTGGAATTTAAGTGTGCTCTGCCCAATCCACAAGAAAGGCGACCCCGCCATACGCGCCAACTACCGCGGAATTAGCCTTCTAAGCATAGGTTACAAGGTCTTATCGAGCGTATTGTGCGAAAGACTGAAGCCCACCGTCAACGAGCTGATTGGACCTTATCAGTGTGGCTTTAGGCCTGGAAAATCCACCATAGATCAGGTATTCAAATACGCCAAATCTTGGAAAAGGTCCGCGAGAATAGGATCGACACACACCATCTATTTGTCGATTTCAAAGCCGCTTTCGACAGCACGAAGAGAAGTTGCCTTTATGCCGCGATGTCTGAATTTGGTATCCCCGCGAAACTAATACGGCTGTGTAAAATGACGTTGAGCAATACCACCAGCTCCGTCAGAATAGGGAAGGACCTCTCCGAGCCGTTTGATACCAAACGAGGTTTCAGACAAGGGGACTCCCTTTCGTGTGATTTCTTTAATCTTATGTTGGAGAAGATAATAAGAGCCGCAGAACTGAACCGCTCAGGCACAATACTTTATAAGAGCGTACAATTGCTGGCGTATGCCGACGACATCGATATTATCGGTAAAAACAAGGGCTACGTCTGTTCTGCCTTCTCGGGATTGGATAGAGAAGCAAAGCGAATGGGTCTGGTGGTGAACGAGGACAAAACGAAGTATCTCCTGTCAGCACACAAACAGTCAGAGCATACGCGTCTTGGCACCCACGTCACTGTTAACAGTTACAAGTTTGAAAAAGTAGACGACTTCGTTTATTTGGGAACCAGCATTAACACCAATAATAATGTCAGCCTTGAAATCCAACGGAGAATCACTCTTGCCAACAAGTGCTACTTTGGGCTGAGTAGGCAATTGAGAAGTAAAGTCCTCTCTCGTCGTACAAAGATCACACTCTATAAGTCACTCATCATGCCTGTGCTGGTGTATGGCGCGGAAGCATGGACAATGAAAGCATCTGATGAGGCGGCTCTTGGAGTTTTCGAGAGAAAGATTCTGCGAAAGATTTACGGACCTTTACGCGTTGGTGATGGCGAATATCGCAGACGATTTAACGATGAGCTGTATGAGCTTTACAACGATATAGACATAGTGCAGCGAATTAAAATTCAGCGGCTCCGCTGGCTTGGCCATGTCGTTCGGATGGACAGAAACGCTCCTGCTCTGAAAATATTCAACGCGGGCCGCGATGCTGGTAACAGAGGAAGAGGAAGGCCTCCTCTGCGTTGGAAAGACCAGGTGGAGAAGGACTTGGCTTCACTTGGCATTTTCAATTGGCGTCAGTTAGCACAGAAGAGAAATGACTGGCGTGCTGTTTTGGACTCGGCCAAAATCGCTTAGGCGGTTACAGCGCCAAATAAGAAGAAGACGAACGATACAAAAAAAATTTAAAGAAACTAAAACAAACGAAAATAAAATAAAGTAAAATTTAATATTTATAAATCAAGTAGCTAAAAAAACACAATAAAAGAGATAATAAAAATTTTTTTGGCAGTCGGTCCAACCGAGGATCGAACCTGAGACTTGCAGGCTTGTAGTTTGCAGCTCTCACTACTCGGCTACCGCGGATGAAGAAATCGGCTGCTTTGTTTGCGTATTTCTTTGCTCAGGGAACGTAGAACACAAAGAAATTGCAAAACTAGCATGGACATCCGACAAGGTAATGCAGTCCCCGTATTAATTCAAATAAGTTCTTCAATTTAAATTAGATTACTATCTGAATTAATATTAATATTTTTTTTACTTGATTACAAACACATAACCATAAGTTAAAACGTGTTTGATCTTATACTAAATTTATTCTTCGAAAGAATTTGTAGGGGATAAAAAAATATATAAGAAAAGTCTTATAGTCCCTTTATAAGCATATAGAAAGAAGACATAAGTTAAAAGTCTTTGGCGAAGTATTGCATTGGTTCGTTCTTAAAACGCAATGCGTTAGTGATTCGCTTGATTCTATGAAGTAAGCCGTTCCAAACATGTACGGAGAAAATAAAGAACTGACGTTCAGTTATCAAACAGTTAAATTTCAAGCTAGAAATCAGTAGAGATCGAGAAGATCTATTGATCCGAATTCATTCTTCTAGATACTGAGGCTCTCGAGTAGTCTCTATCTTATGCAGTAGTGTTAGACACTTTAATTTTAGTATGCCATTAAATGGTATTGACACAATTTTCGCTGCGAATTTGGAGATGTGCTCGTCACGTTTTATTTTATAAATGTATCGGGCAATATTATTGAACGGAACATTAAGCTTCCCTGCAAAAAGTGGGACTAGGTTAAATACTAGTACGGAACCACGATACCTTGTAACCAACACTAGTAACCAAAATGGTCCAAATATATGGAGAAAATATGGTAACATTAACATTGCGATGTCATTGGACCTGACTACCTCTGGTCCAACGCTGCATAACATGGGACAAGTCCTGGTCCACCACTGCATAACATGGGACCACCTAGGCACCTACTCCTTTTGGACTATGGCACACTCGGCAACCGAATCGTATTGCCGATCGGCCGCGAAGATGTGGTGTTCAACACATTTATCAGTTTTTTACGTTTGAAGTGGTCCAGGTTAGCATAACAAGTTACTGGTATGCAACCTGGTCCTTTTGCACATACTTTAAAACCACGGCCCAATGGACCACCTGGTCCTCAAATTTTTGCAGGGTTCCTACGACACATACTATCACAATTAGCATGCAGCTCACAACGATAAAGCAAAGTAGGTAACAGATAAGTTTTAGCTAACAACTGCATTACCGATGAAAAGATCCATGCTAGTTTTGCATATTTTCTGTATTCTACGCTCTCTGAGTTTTTGGTCAGTGTTGTCATCGGAGTTTGGGAATTAACTCTAGGACTTAATCAGGATCACCTCCAGTTAATTCCGGAGATAATTCCGAATTAACAAGTTGATCGGGATAAACGCTGCCGCCTGTCTATGCTTTACCTGAGCTAACAGCGGTTTCCACAAAAACTAGTTTTTCCAATATTTTAGAACATCTGGAAACACTGACGCATATGTGGCACGCAATTCCAGCAGGGCATCAATGTTTTAATGTAATAACGCAAGACAAAAAACACACGGTTTAAATTAATAAGTACTTGCTAAATGTTTATTCAAAAGTTCTTTGGTTTTAATGTGAATATATATGTAACAATATTTCCTGTGCTGAAGGGTGGTGGCTGATAGGCGTCCGTGCTCGATTAAGTGAAAACTGGAATGCCCGCGCTATTTTTTGACGGATTAAACCGAACCCTCAAAATAGCGAATTGTATTGAGGGGAAATTTGGCCAATTAGTTATGCATATATTAGCGGGAAAACATACATATAGGTATATGTATGTGTGGATGCACTTACACATTCGAGTGGTTCACCCTTTCAAAGTTTGGTTTAGGCCAGTGGCCTAAGCATGCCGACCCCCTTGCTATAAGCAACATCTGTCGACCCATTCAGCCACCACACCTACATTAACAAGTAAATTTTAAAAGGAATTACAAATTTTTATTCTGCTTCCTGGATATTGGAAAAAAGAAGGTTAATATGAAAGGACGTGGTTTCTGTGCACATATGTATAATAAATTCAGGCAGTACTTGGCCAATATCATTGCCATCTTATGTCTCAATTGTTGACGAAAATGCGTAATCTCAACAGGCTTCGTACGAACATACGCTAAGGGTCGGAATAGCTATTATTGAAACATTTGTGATGAAGGGCTGCTCGCTGAAGCAGCGGATAAGACAGATGGCCTTGAGAGGTTTTTGGCTAATAGTACAAATCGTAATATATGCATGCTAATTAGTTTTCTATTATAGCCAATGGGAACCGAGCACGGATGATTGTGGTCACCATGTGACCATGTTCGGCGGCGATGTCGACATTCACTTGTTAAACATAGAAATATATCACTTGATTAGGCGCCTGTTACCATATGTAGTTGCTTGCTCAAATGTTGTATAAATCTGCTGCAATATACGATTACAACGCCACAAATGATGTGCTAACGGGTGTATGGACTCTTCATTGTGCTGAAAATTACTGTACCTGCTGATTAGCTCTTCCAGGCTAGGTACATCACGTTAAGTGGATGCACGCGCTATGTATGACAATATTGTTGTGATTCACCTTTTCTACAACATAGCACAATAGTTTTGTCTCGAGCTGCTCGAAGAGATTCTTTTCATAGCCAAAGTTTGTTTAATGTGAGTACAAAAGTTGATATGGTATCGATGGGAATTGTTATCCTCATATTTTCTTTATATAGAAATATATATTTACTTTTTAGGTACACCTATCTACTTTCAGTAAAGTAAAGTTTTCCGTAAATAAGGTACAATTTTATAATTCAGTTTTCCATCCCTGATGGAATATCAGCTGTAAAAGAGGACCATAAACAAACAGCTGATTGCCCTTTGTTCAATAAACATACCTCCAAGTCAAAATTAAACATACCAAGCAGGGTTGCATAGAGAATTTGACACAAATAATTTGCCAATTAATTATTAATTCTTTTCTAGTACGGAATTCATGGAATATGGCATGAAAATAACAGCGCTAAAGAAACCAAGTAAGTTTTTTGCAAATTGTTTTGCGAAAAAATTTAATTAAATATAAATGAGCTGAGACCTAATAATTTCATTATATTCTGTTTCTTTATAACCATAATAAAGAAACACGCCCACGGTCAATTAATAGAAAAAATCCATGATGCACAACCAGATATAAATTTTTAGTTGAAGCGGTTGTAATTTAAATTATGACTTTATTACTCATTTGTACAATTTTGAATATGACTTTATATCACTTCTGGATTGGAAATAACGTCATATAGTGTTATTTCCAAAACAAAATGGAAATAGGACCATATTGTCTTATAGCATGAGGTGTTATTGCACCCCACATGGTTATAATTCCCTTACGCAGAAAGAAGTTCTGCACAAAAATACTTCCGCCGCTATTTTCCGGCAACACAGAAAGGAGATTTCTACTTAGTAAGCGTATCAAAGCCGGCGGCGAAGAGCTGGTCGCATGTACCAGCTATTAAACAGAATTTGGTTTGATAATTACATGGCCGAAGACTGGAATCTCAGTGTACTGTGCCCAATCCTTAAGAAGGGAGATCCCGTCGTTTGCGCCAATTATCGCGGAATAAGCCTTCTTAATATTGCATACCAGGTCCTGTCGACTATACTGTGTGAAAGACTGAAGCCCTTTACGAACCAACTGATTAAACCTTATATCAGTGTGGCTTCGGACCTGGTAAGTCCCCCATTGACCAGATTTTCACAGCGCGTCAAGTTCTGGAAAAGACACTCTATATGCAAATCGACACACACCATCTTTTTGTTGATTTAAAGCTGATTTTGATAGCCCGAGGAGAAGCTGCTTGTACAATGCCATGTCTAAGTCTGGGATCCCCGCAAAACTAATACGGCTATGTAGAGTTACGTAGAGCACAATTTACAGCTCCGTTCAAATTGGGAAGGACCTGTCCTCGCCGTTTGAGACCAATCGAGGTTTTAGACAAGGCGATTCACTCTTATGCGATTTTTTCAATCTGATGCTGCCATTCTGAATCGCAGCGGCACTATATACAGCGAAAGCATGATGCTGCTGGCGTGTGCAGATGATATTGACATCGTTGGCCTGACACTCAGGGATGTCAGCGCAGCATTTTGCAGCTAAGAAAAAGAGGCTAACGAGGTTGGTCTAGCGTTGAACGAGGAAAAGACAATGTACCTCCTGGCAACACATAAAAAGTCTTCGCGTATTGGGACACAATCACTCTTAGCAGTCATAACTTTGAAGTAGTGAAGGACTGTGTTTACTTAGGATCCAGCATAAATACCACGAATAATGTCAGTCTGGAGATAAAGCGAAGAATAACTCTTGCCAACAGGTGCTACTTTGGGCTCGGTAGGCATTCTCTCTTCATGCCCGTCCTTTTATATGGCGCAGAAACATGGACGATGTCTAACAAAGATGAGAAGCCTTTGGGGGCTTTCGAGAGAACTATTCTTCGCAAGATCTATGGCCACGTTTGCGTGGGCGACAAGTATCGCAGAAGATGGAATAACGAACTGTACGAGCTTTTTAACGACATGGACATAGTTAAGCGCATAAACATGCAACGACGGCGCTGGCTTGGAAATGTTGTATGCATGGATAACGACGCTCCGGTGAAAAGATCCTTCGACTCCGCACCCATGGGTAGACAACGAAAGCAAGGACTCCCACGAACACAATAGAAGGACCAAGTGCAGAAGGACCTGTCCGCACTTGGGGTGAACAACTGGCGCAAATCTGCAAAGGAGAGAGGCAACTGGCGAAGTTTTTTGTTCTCGGCCCAAACCGACAAACGGTTGTAGTGCCAAATAAGAAGAAGAAGAAGAAGGGTATCCGCATCGTGAAATCTCAGCAAACGTGGCTTCTAGAAAGAAATGGTTCTCAGTTATACATATGTTGTAATATTAGATCGCCTATAGGCGTTGACAAAAAAATAATGTAGGCAAAGCCAGCTTCTATGACAGTATTTTGATAAAAAAAAAATTTATCACTACCCTGCAGTGAAAAATTATCAATTGTTAAAACTAACCAACTTATAGTTAGCTTTTTGGTGAGATTTCGATTAATACCTCACTTTTAATTAGCTATGACAAAACCAACTTAAAGTGAATTGTAAAGTCGTGCAGGAGTCATGCAGACGCAATCGGGAGTTGGTTTTCTTTACAAGTTTCTATTAAATATCCTCATACAAAAATTACTTTCAATACACTTTTTTTCTGAACTTCGCAGATTCTTTTTCATATTCAGGACAAATAAAAGGAAGATCGAAATTTTATACTATCATTTTGAAGTTATGTCTGACGGTGTTCGAATATGGGGCCACCCAGAGCAGAATATGTAAACAAATATGAAATGTAATAAAATAAAGTAAGTAAATAAAAAAGTAAAAAAACAAAAAAATATTTTGTTTTTCTTATTGATATTTTATGTCCAAAAGTAGTTAGTTACAAGTTAGTTGACATGTAATGCAGAGGTATCCAGGTCTGACTTTTCTGCGGCCATCGCCCCACAAAAGTAGTTAGCTTTTTTCGAACAAAATACACAGTTAATAGTTAGCACTAGTGTTCGCGTAAACAGACTAAAGTTTGGTATAAGCTAACGTCGCTCCCTGCAGGGTATTCTTGCACATTCCAAATTCTTTTGGTTTGCGAAATTAAATGAGTGATTTGGAATTTTGTCGCCTTTTCATTCGGAAACATATCATTCCTTATATAGTGAAATAAGCCCAAGTAAAAATATTGGGTTTATGTCACAACACAAGGTTTGTTTATTTCGGGCGATTTTGTCCGGAGGAATTTTGATGCGATAATATTTATTTTCTTACTAAGTAGAATTCTCATTTCTATGTTGCCGGAATAGATCGGCGGAAGTATTTTTGGGCAAACTTTTTTCTTCATAGGACACAGAGGAGCATTTTGTAAGTACTCGAATATGGCACAAATCATCCACATGGTCTTACGATTTGTGCAAGATGTTGTATGTATGTACTAATATTTTGCTTCTGTTTTGTGTCGCGCTTTAAGCGAAGTTAAAGAACATATGCATACAATTACCTATTTACATACAAGTAAGAATTAACCACTTAGTTGGATTAATATTCTTTATTTCCCTTGGATTACCAAGGGCAGCCGGTCTCAGCGGATGAGTTGAAATAACTGATTACATTAAAGCGACGCTAGCGTCTAAATACCTACACTCTTGCCCTAACGCACGTTATTAGCCGCGTGACTTCTTCACTTGCAATTGTTGGGCCAGTTCCGCTTATTGTCTTGTATTTGTTTTGTTGTTGCCACGCGCAAGACTATAAGTGTCTCGTCGGCAGAATGGCCGTATGAGTTAGTAAAGCAGTATTGAACTTTTGCTTGTTGTTATGTGCAAAGCTATAGATGCGCCGTCAGCGATTCGGTGGGAGCGGTGTTTTGGCCGGATGCGTTATTAAAGTAGTATTGAACTTTTGCTTGTTGTTACGTGCAAAGCTGTAGACCTGTCGTCAGCAAATTCGGTCGAATCGATGTTTTGGCCGGATGAGTGGTTACCTGTGTTAACTACTCCCCCTCTTGAAGTGAAAGCGTCCGCGGTTTCGTTTATGACATTCTTCAGTACTACCATATTTCTTTGCCGTCTCCTCAGAAATATTGTTATGCTTGTAGCTATGGCTAATAGAATTAAGAGTAGTGCGCTTCCTGATTGTATTTGGCGAGTATCAATAAGATTCCGTAGGTGTGTTATGTGCTTAAGGTTTTTCATATTAATTCTTTGTAGGTATGGGATTGATAATGACTCGATATGTTCGGTGAAGTTAACGTGCTGTGTGGGTACCGCTTCGGGATGTGAACGCATTACTTCATTCCAGTTGTTGTAAGTTGTGGTGTTTATTGTAATATCACCTTTGAATGTTATCAAAAAAGTTCCTCTAGCCAATCTTGTCGAATTTTCGTTTTGTATTATCGCTGGCTGGTCATTGATTAAAATTATGCCGTCGTCGATCTCCTCAATGGTGGGCACGTGGTCGGCAGATTTGGTTTTGCATTCTGCGGAATGTTGGTTAAGTAGTTGTCGTACACAGGGACTTTCTTTCAAGGGTCGGCAGAAGTTTGCTGTTATGGCTTCTCTACAATTATAAAGGGGGATGTATTCTCCGTTGCATTCAGCTATAACATTTGTTTCCAAAGAAATAATTCTTCCCTTTTGGATAACGGGCAGTAACTTTACATTATTACAAATCCTAGCTATTTTTGGGTATTTAATAATGAAATAAATAAGCTGCGTATTTTGAAATATCTTAAATTTAGAAACAGAAAGTATGTCAGTTATACTGGTATTTGTAGAGAGCTCAGCAGCTAATATATTATTTATTTCCATGCCATTAAGCAGAATGGGGTTAATAACATTTACTTTTCCCAGAGCTACTGATGTTATAATGGTTTCTAACTCCATTATCACTGCTCTATTTCTAGTACTGACTAAAGAAAAGAGATTTCCCGTGTCGATCTGCGTTCGTTTTGCCTGTGCTAAAAGTTTATTAACTGTAACTGTCAGTTCGTTAATTTTTCCTTGTGTAACTGAATTAATCACTGCCTGCTGTTCATTTGCTTCTATTAAGGCTTCGGCTCTGGTCTGAATTGTTTGGAAGTCATCAAAGTCTGGGGTGCCGGTTATGTACTTTAATGCAGTCCCCAGAATATTAATGCCTCTGGCATGTCGGTGATGTATTCTGACCGCGTCTAGTAGTTTTAGTATTTCGTTAGCGTCGTTTCGGAGGAGTTGCCTGGCGTGGGAAAGTGGAAATTGCTCTAATATTGTGTCCGTCTCTTCCGCTATCGCTTCGAATTCTGTCAAGTTTGTCTTGTGGAGTAGGAAGTCATAGTCTTCGTGGAGGATCACTTTCCCTGTTGTTATTGGGATGTAGTTGGAGCTGGTATAATTGAATATCCTCGCATTGGCCCAATGATATATCGTCAAGAGCAAAGTTACCCTAGGGAGGAAGGAAAAATCTCAGTGTTTTAAGTTGGTTTTGTGAACTTTACGTCCGTCGATTAGAACAAAGGTGCCTAAATCGCTCTGGACTATTTTTTCGGTGTAAAGTTTAGTGAATTTGTTTCCTATTCTCCTATTCGTCTTCACAAAAACCTTTTCCCCTGGCTTATATTGTCTTGTTTGTCTCTTTATATTGTGTCTTTTTAAGTCATTTTGTTGGGTTTGTATAAGTCTATTCTTTATTTCGTTAACCAGTTCGTCTGGCGCTGCATGGATGATATCTATAGGTTTCCTGTTTGTCACGGAATGGACAGTGCGGTTGTACTTAGCCGTTGCTAGCAGAATTAATTCGGCCGTGTCGGATATGCAAGTCTCGAGCTTTTGGCAGCGTGCAATTTCCGTAAGTGTACTGTGGAACCTCTCCACTTGGCCGTTCGTCGTACTGTGAGCCGGTGGCGTGGTGTAGATCGTGACGCCGAAGTGGTTTTTTAGGATTGCTCTAATAGTTTCTGAATTCAGTGACCTCTCGTTATCGCAAACCAGAAATTTGGTGTTTTTGTAAAAGTTGAGGAGTTCGTAGATTGGTTCCTTAATATCCACTATGGCTCTGGATTTTATTGGAAAAACCATTGCAAATTTTGAGAATTTATCTATTGTTGTGAGAAAATGTGTTTTGTCTGTTGAATAAATGTCGACGTGAAGGATCTCTCCTGGGTATGAAGGTATGGGGGTTGATCCTATTTCGGGGTTGGGGGGGCGTCGTTGGTATTTTGCTTCGTGACATATTTTGCAATTTGAAACTATTTCTTTTAGGGTTTTCCTTAAGTCAGGGAAGAAGTAATTTTCTAGGACTTGCTGTTCATTTTCGCGACAGGATCTATGTGCACGGTTATGTTCGGTTTGGAGGATTTCTCTTTGGTCCTCCTTATTAAAAACGTCGATAACCTGTTTTGTAGTGTGGCGGAACTTTACCCCTGGAAAGGATGTGGTAAGTTCGTTTTGGATCAGTGCCAAAGTAGGGAGTTCGCATAGCAATCCGTTAACAACATTCGGATTAACACACTGTTTTAAAGATCTCATTAGGTCACCTAAGTTATTAAAACCTATTTTATGCCTAACTCGTGTCCTAAAAATAATAGTCGTGCTAACTGGTAATGTCTTTCCCTCTTCCAGAATAATTTGGGTTTGGAAGCAGTTAGTCGGGTTTTTTAGCGTGGGTATCGTTTGAGTCAGTGACAACTCACTGTTAGCGACCATGCTTTCCGAGTCTAGCTCGTGGCCTAGTGTGTTTATATGTTGCCGTGAGAGCGCATCAGCAACAAAATTTTCCTTGCCCGGTTTGTAATGGAACGTTGGTGAATATTCCTCCACAAAAGCGCGCCACCTTTTCATCTTTGCATTTGGGTTTTTGTCAGATAAAGCGAAGGTGAGCGGCTGATGGTCCGTAAAGATGTTCAGGTGTTTTACGCCGTACAAATAATTGCGAAGTTTTTGTAGTGCCCATNAGCCCATACTATTGCCAAGAGTTCCCTCTCATTGGTTGCATAGATCTCTTCTGCTGGAGAAAGGGTTCTTGAGATCATTGTGATAGGTCTGCCGCTTTGGGATAAAACGGCGCCTATGGCGTATGAAGAAGCGTCCGTTGTTAAATCAAATGGTTGTTTGTAGTCGGGATAAAGGAGTAGTATATCCTCTGATGCAAGAATGTTTTTCACTTTATTAAACGCGTTGAGTGCTTCTTCGTCTAAGTTTATTTCTATTTTCCGAGATTGGTTAGTGCCAATGTTCCCATTTTCCCCACGTAGGTATTTTGTTAGGGGTTTGGTAATCGAAGCGTAGTCTTTTACAAACCGTCTGTAATAGCCAGCTAATCCCAAAAACGATCGTAAAGCTCTTAGTGATTTGGGAGTAGCAAAGTCCAAAATGTCCTTGACTTTATCGGGGCATGTCCTTATACCCCTTTTGGATACTGTAAAGCCTAGAAACTCGACACTTTCCTGAAAGAATTTAGACTTGTCGGCGGACACTCGCATATTAGCAGAGTAGAGTTTGTTTAATACTTGGTCGATGTCCTTTAGGTGCTGCTCAGCGCTTTCTGAAAAAATTATGACATCATCTACATAGACGTGGCATATTTTTCCGATTTCTGCCCTAAGTACATCGTCAATGGCCCTCTGGAAAATACTGGGCGCATTTTTTAGGCCAAAGGGAAGTCTACAGAATTCGTACTTCCCGTTATTGACCGAAAATGCAGTTTTTTCTCGATCTTTCTCAGCTAGTTTAATCTGGTGAAAACCAGACTTAAGGTCTATCGTGGAGAAAAAGTTAGCGTTTCCCATGTTTGCCAAAATTACAGACGTGTCGGGTATCGGATACTTGTCACTCACTGTTTTTAAGTTTAGTTTCCTAAAGTCAATTACGAGTCGTGACTTTCTATTACCATCTTCATCGACGCCCTTCTTACTTACTACCCAAATTGGATTATTGTAAGGAGAACGGGATGGTCTTATTATACCGTCTTGTAACAAATTCGTTATTTCTTTATTGACGAATTCGGCTGATGCCATGGGATATGGGTAGCTCCTAGAGTAAACGGGAAGATCGTCGGTGGTCCTTATTGTTCCTACAATGTCGGTGTTATATGGTAGTGCTTCATTAGGGTCCGCGAAGACTCTAGCGTGCCGCTTCAACAATGCAGGAATACTTAAATCGTTATTTGGCGTTTCAACATCCGTTTCTATTAGTTTATTAACGTCAGGACAATCGTGATATAAAAGCTTTTCCTGTCCACCGTTGTAACTTAAAAGTCCACTCATCAAATCTATTTTACCGTTCACTTCTTTGAGTAGGTCGAAACCTATAATACCGTCAAAGGTGTTAAGACTGGGTAGGATGAAGAAGCTGGTGTTTCTATTAAAAATGTTTATGGTACAGTATTTGTCAATCCTAGTGGTGCCATGGATTGATTTCACCGTAAAGGCGTGACTTACGGGTTTGATTCCCCTTAAGTCTTTGAGCGGTTTTACGTAGCTCTTTGTGGCACCGGTGTCGATAAGGAATTTTATGCCTCTTCCCCCGATTGTCCGCTCGACATAGGGCAAGAGGGATTTCGTCCTAAAAAATTCACGTCGTCCTTGGGTTCCTCTTGAACCTCGACTGGGTTCCACCCTTCATTATGGTAGTAATTGTCATATAGAGCATCATTACCATATTCTTCCTCGAGTTCGTCGTGTTCTTGGACAAGGTTGTTTATTCGTTGTACCTTTTGTATTGGCTGTTGATCACTCCCGTGTGATCTTTTTTCTGGTCGTGGTGCTACCTGTCCAATAGTCTGGTTGGTGGTGTTTCGGATGGGCAGGCCACTTGGTGTGCCAGCATATGGACGAGATGTTCCTGGATAGGTTCCTAGGCGGTTCCTCTCGTCATTACCATTTATTGGTTGGGGTCTGGTTTGTCTGAACCTGGAGAGTNTCTACTTGGTGTGCCAACATATGGACGAGATGTTCCTGGATAGGTTCCTAGGCGGTTCCTCTCGTCATTACCATTTATTGGTTGGGGTCTGGTTTGTCTGAACCTGGAGAGTGATGGGTCTATGTCCATTGGTACAGGCGTTTGTGTCTGGGTCTGTCGCTGTTGGTCAGGTTGTACTCTGCGGTACTGTGGTGAATATGGGTAGTGACTGGGGCTTTGAATTGCTTGCCTATTAAAGGAATGGGCGAACATGGATCTTGCTTGGTTTGCCTCAAGTTCTTGTGCTAACGCTAATGCAGAAGGGAGGTCACTAGGCCTGGAAGAAAACAATATGTCACATAAAGGACGATTGAGTCCAGAGATAAAAACACGAAGAGCATCTTCGCGATACTTATTGTTGAGTGATTCTATTAGGGTGTCATTTCCACCATGGGTCATAATGGTTTTGTTAATTATGAGGGTGAGCTTCCTTTCAACCTCATCGTAGAATCCTACTACTGATAGTTTACCCTGTCTCAAGGTGGAGAGTTCCTGTTCTATCAAATGTATGGGCCTCTTATCGGCGTAGGCGAAATCTAGCCGTGAAATAATTGCTTGGAAATTTAAAACGGTGTTGAAGGATGATAGAACACCGTCTGCTGCCCCTACCACCTTATTCCTGATAATGCCTACGGCTTGGTAGTGCTTAGAGCTACCTTGAAATCTCTCAAAAACCTTATAGGCAGTATGCGCAGCTTGTCTCCAGGATACATAGCGTGTAGGGTCGCCTTTGAATTCTGGCATGGTTTTTACCAGATCTAAGGATTCGTCACATGCTATGTTTGGTTCGATTGTGACTGGTTCATATTGAACGACCTGAGTTGGGGTTTCAATCCTAGCTAGCCTGCTTGTCAACTCATTTATGCGGGCCTGGAATTCCTGTCTGGAATGCTCCGTTGCAGTACGGATTGCAGTATTAAGAAGGGCCTGGACAGTTTGGGAGTCCATCGTTTAGGGAAATCTCAAATTCAAGTACTATCTTTATTAATTTTTACTTCTCAAATTCAAGTATTACCCTTGTTTATTAATTGATTGAATTTTAAATTTTAAGTTTTATTTGGAGTCTGAACGTTTAACTTTTTATAAATTACACTTTATAACTTCATATAAATTCTAAAAATGGCTACTGAGTTCTCTACTTACATGAATATTCCCATTCTTATGCTAATTGCTTAGTATTCTTCTTCGGTGGATGATTGTTGAATTTGATTATCGCCCCACGTTGGGCGCCAGTAAGAATTAACCACTTAGTTGGATTAATATTCTTTATTTCCCTTGGATTACCAAGGGCAGCCGGTCTCAGCGGATAAGTTGAAATAACTGATTACATTAAAGCGACGCTAGCGTCTAAATACCTACACTCTTGCCCTAACGCACGTTATTAGCCGCGTGACTTCTTCACTTGCAATTGTTGGGCCAGTTCCGCTTATTGTCTTGTATTTGTTTTGTTGTTGCCACGCGCAAGACTATAAGTGTCTCGTCGGCAGAATGGCCGTATGAGTNTGTCTCGTCGGCAGAATGGCCGTATGACTTAGTAAAGCAGTATTGAACTTTTGCTTGTTGTTAGCTGCAAAGCTATAGATGCGCCGTCAGCGATTCGGTGGGAGCGGTGTTTTGGCCGGATGCGTTATTAAAGTAGTATTGAACTTTTGCTTGTTGTTACGTGCAAAGCTGTAGACCTGTCGTCAGCAAATTCGGTCGAATCGATGTTTTGGCCGGATGAGTGGTTACCTGTGTTAACTTACATATTAGATGCCTTATTTTGCTAAAATATTTCAGATCCTTCCTCCGGTAGCAGATTATGAAAATAGGACGCTAGGAACCTAACAAAATGGAAAAAATTTCAGTATTGCGAAAATTGAATGAGCTACCCCGTTTAAAAGACTGTTTTACGATTACATGGAAAGAGATTCATCTTGCCAAAGAAAGAAACAAAAGATATCAAAACCAATGGAGAATAAGCCGACAAATTGAATGGCGTAGCCAGTTTTTTAATACAACTAACCTTAAAGTTACCCACACGGCCTAAAGTGACTATTTGGTACTTTTTTCACGAACTTCCAAATTTGTTCGTTAGTGTTTTCCAAATAGTAGTAGTTTTTCCAAAATCGTCATACTTAAAATTGTAGCTAATTTTAATGTAGTTTTGAAAACAGCGAACAAATTTTAAATCGAGGTATATTCGAACTAGTAATTAGGTTTAAGTAAAGTTATGTTGAGTAAAATCAGGTCTACATAACTAATTTAAAGTTTGTTGAAATTGTCAAAAATGTCGTTTTTGGATCTCAGGAAGGGAAATACTTTCTGGTGCGCCTCTACTTCTCGAAAAGACATCAAAGTTTTTTGGAAGTGGTTCCTTTTATTGAACTTTATTTACAAGACTTTTTGGCCTTGCGGCCGTATCGTTGACAACAATTATTATTTATTCACTGTTGCTTCAGCCCGAATATAATCAAACTCAAATGACTGGGGTCAAACTAAAAAAAAAAAAAATTTTTGTAAGCTTCTATGCAGTGTTGCCAGAACTTTTTGGGGTGACCGGCTAGATTGGACAAAAAAACGGCTAAAAACGGCCAAAATGTTTCAACTAGAATTAACTCTTTTTTAATACATAAATTACAATTAGAAATACTAGTAAATCCATTAACTTTTTTTTGGTTAACAAAGATTATTCCTAGCTAAGCTGTACACCACTTTATTTTTGTTTAACAAAGGAAATGTTCATGTTTGTATTACTTACATATAAAAACAGAGATAAATTACAAACTTATGGCATTTTTTTTCTATTAAACAATTTTACCTTCTTATAAATATTGTTACATTTGCAGTAGGTTGCTTTTTGTCCCGCAAAATGACTATATTAGCAAAAAGCATGGCACTTTTGCTTAGGCGGAGGGCAATATATTGAGAAATGAACACGTAAAGTTGTGAAAGGTCTGAGGAAAACAGAGCAACATTATTTCGAGAAAAGAAAACGCCATGATACAAACACAGAAGGTAGTTTAATATATTAGCATTTGTTGTTGTTGCCGAACTTTTATGACATTTAACTAAAATCATGCCACCAGATTCACTTGTAGACAAAATTTTGATTCTTGTAAAAGTAAAAAAAAATAAGTTAGTGAAGTTGGATGAAAATATTAAAAGTGTTGCGCGTTTCCAAACTGTCAGAATTCGGTACACCTGAGTAAAGATTCGAAAATAAAGTTCTTTGCTTTTCCGAGGATAGGGTACGTAATACGTGCAGTTCGACGACAAATTGCTGACGCAAAATATTTTTTAACCTCTAAAAGATGTACCGTTATCCATGGAACAGGAAGGAGGTCGAATTAAAATGATGGCCTGCAACTTGTAACAGTACCAATTTTTGGATTCTCGGAATTTTCTGATAAAGATGTGGTGCTGCTAAAAAATATTTATACATAAATATAAGCACGAAACTATGTATTTGTGACAAGAATTATCCACATAAGATGAAAACTATTGCAGTTTCATTTTATAAAATTTTTGTTTATAGAAAAATGCATAAGTAAGACAGTTTGGGTACGGTTCGGTTATTTGTACAATGATTTTGGGTTATCGTGTCCAAACACGTGACCCGAATAAATAAAAATTTTACATATACGTCTAGCAAAGGGATTAAGCTTTAATTTAAAATAAAGATTTCGGTTTGAAATATGCACATTTATTGTAAATTTGGAGGTGGATTTAGCGCAAAAATACTGTGGATAGCGTAACCGGAGTTGGACTGATGAGGTTATTTCTTCTAGTGCGGCTGAAGGCCACCAACTCGGAAATAACAATGATAACAAAAATAAAGTATATTTGCACCATGATGCAATTCTTCACAGGTATTGTCTCCCCTGAGAGTTTTGCTCCACATCGAAATTTGTGCTCTTTTATTTTCTAAGTGTTGCGCGTAAAACCACACTTAAATTTAAGACATTCTTAACAAAAATTGAAGCAAGTTTCGCCTATTTTTCTTTAGTTTATTTAATGTTTATTATTTTTTACGAATATGTAGCTCATTACTTAACAAAAACCATATACTACATCCAGATTTTAGACTTTGTGTAAAAATTATGAAAATTCTGCAAAATTTCAGCAAAATTTGTAACTTTCTAATCAGCTAAAATGGCGCGTCCCAGTTTATATGTAATTGGGTCACTCGCTTAAAACAAAAAAACATTGAAATCGGCTCACTATCTGAAGACTTTTCGGGTTAGAAAAAATTGTTTTTCAATTTTATATAACACAGCCCGACAGAAAAAAAAATTTTCACAGGATAAGACTAGCCATTTCTAATAGATTTTGGATCACTAAATTTGTAAAAATAAAAACTTGTATATTTGAATTTTAATAAAATAAGGCGAATAGCAAATAGCAAAATCGGCTAATTTTTTTTGCAAAACGGCTAACAAATCGGCTGCCGGCTAAACCGAATTTTCTCCGGCTGTTCGCTATCGTAACCGGCTAAATCTAGCCGGAAAACGACTAAAATGGCAACACTGCTTCTATGTTTGATGCGTTCAAAAATAATGCCTTAAAAATGCTTAAAATTGTAGGTAGTTTAATGTAGTTTTTAAAAAAGCAAAAAGCACAAAACGGTAACAAAAACCGCGAAGCCCAGTCGGCCTTTTCCATGTTGGATAATGAGTCTGTTAGAAAACCAGAATGCGATGTATCTCCAGTCATCAAAAAAACAGTCAGCGCATTTCCGCCTTGACATCCACGACACTGTTGACAAGTTTAATTTCGAGAAAATAGAGAATTTCGTTTACTGGAGAACCAGAATTAACATTGATAATAAAGGAATGCTTTGCTTGGAGTGCTTTTTTGAACTCGACCAAATTTGCTTAGGCGATTACAGCGCCAAATAAGAAGAAAAAGAGGCTCACCAGCAGTAGTTGCATACCTAGCAAAACGACATTGTTAAAAATTTCAACAAACTCTAAAATATGTCAAAGCTGATTTTACTGAACATGTCTTAAACCTAATTTACTAGTTCAAATATAATTACAATTAATATCTGTTTTCTGTTTTAAAAACTACATTAAACTAGCTACAATTTAAAGTACGATAATTTTAGAAAAATTACTACTGTCTGGAAAATCCTAACGAATAAATTTAAAAATTCGTGGAAAAGTACCAATTAGTTAATTTGGTCCGTGTGGGTAACTTTCAGGTAAGTTGTATTAAAAAAAGTGGATACGTCATTCGCTTTAGCTGGTTATTGTTATTTAGGCTGGATATCTTTTGTTCTTTTCTTGGGCAAGATGAATGTTTTTCCATATAAAGATCTAAACCTATCTAAATTCCAAAGTCTTTAAATTCGCGGATTTCGGAGAATCTTATTCAGTTTTTGCAATACTGAAATTGTTTTTTCATTTTGTTAGATTCTTAGCGTCCTATATTCATATTCTGCTGTCGGAGGGAAGATCTGAAATACTTTAGCAAAATGTATGGCGAAAATAAGGAATATAATATATAATATGCTAAGTATATTATACATACATATATACATTAGGGTGATCTAAGCAAACTAACCTAACGGTTCGTTAGTTATAGCATTTATAAAAATATTCCATATCATTTACATGGAAATTTTCAAATTTCTTAATGGGAAAATTTTCTTCTCACTAAATAGATCCTTTAAAAGCCATAAATTCGTTAGGGTAGTTTATTTGAATCACCGTGATGTACGGAAGATTTTCTTCGGGGAAATTTTATTGCGGGGGATTTTGTCCGGATGATTTTAAGCCGGGGGAATTAGTCCGACTACAGTCCAAAAGTAGATATGGTACAGAAGGAAGATGTAGTCCACCAAATATCAAAAATGTATGCACATAAGAATACGTGTTTACTTTTTAAGTACGTGTATCTTCTTTAGGTAAAACTTTCGGCAAATAGGTACAATATGAAAATTTAATATTCATCACTTGTGCGAAAAAAAATGTTGACCTCAGCGAAAGAGAGGATTAGCGGTCCGCGGAAGACACCACCTAAGTCTCGCTGCATCGCACAGTGGTCTGAATAGCGAATCTAGCCGGACAAAACTATTTTAATAGATTGGAGTTCATGGATTTGTACATCACTTCGTTTCTGCTAGTTTATGGGGCCGCTGATTACAAATCTTCACAGCTTAACCTTAGATTACCGGCGTGATTTTTTCGACGCACGCACGCAAGTTTTTCACATTTGATTAACCGAAACCAATTCGCGTGCGCTATTTCTCAGAGTTGCGTTTCAGTCAAATTTACAGAAGTTTGTTGAGCAAAATTTGAATTCATAGTCGCGCCATAATGTCAAATGAGCACAATCATCAAATGGAAATGTCAGGCAACACAAATCTTGGAATTTGAGTTAGCTTTTTACGCACGCCGTTCAATTTCAGCTCGTCGCATACAGGTTGTATGTGCATGAGAAATTTTTGACAGTAAACTGCCGGCGTGTGTGAATATTGTTTGGCCTGTCAGTCAGTTTTCAAAAATCCAATATGACGAACAAATTTTTAAAAATCTATTGAGTTCGCTCGAAACTTGTTACTCGGAGTTATTTTGAGTCGCTGATCATGAATCTGACCATACATTTTTAAAATTCAAAAAAGCGTATCCCATATGGCGGAATAATGTCAAAAAATTTATTGAATTCGCTCGAAATTTGTTTCTCAGGGGTCTTTGGTAGTATTTAGGAGTTTTTATGGTGTCTGATTACTAATCTGAAAGCCCGTTTCGAAAATCCAATATGGCGGAAAAATTTTAAAAATTGTATTGAATTCGCCCAAAACTTGTTACTCCGGGGTTTTTGAAGAGTGAAAATATTTGTATGGATGTCGCAAAAGCGCGCAAAAAGAGTATATTGCAGTGTTGCCAAGTTTTGAGTTTGAAAAAGCACTAAAACCCAAGAAAAATCGCGTTTTTTCTCGAAAAAAGCACCAAATCTTTTATTGGAGGAGTTAATGGACTTTGCATGCATATACAATTTTATGCCGATCCAAATTAATAAAAATTAATGTTTCTTGCTCGGCGGTCGAATTTATTCTGTTTACTATAAATTCAAATATATTCGCCCAAACGACGCGACGTAATCATTTTTGTTCTTATTTTCTAATTTGCAGCTGTGCGCAGCATTGCCGTTCCACTTAGATTTGCGCTGTTTAAATATACATTTTTCTTCTTTTTGCTTAATTTTTTCTACAATTCCTATCAAACGAAAGTAACAAACAAAAAATTAAGTTTCAGGAAATATGTGGAAGTGTGGAAGTTTCCCCTTTTTAAAGTGAAGCGCCTAGTGGAAAAAATCGTTTTGTGTAAAAAAAGCTGCCTACTCGATTATTCATTTTACTGTTAGGAGATGCTATTGCTTTGTTTAATATTCGTAAAAATTATAACAAATTCAGCCTAAACTAAAGGTTTAAAAATCGATTCCTGGTCCCAGCAACATGGACGTTTTAGCAGGCAATGGCAAATTACCGTATGTAATTCTGGTATGATTGAAAGTGATGCTCTTTCGCTTATGATTGTCATTGTGCCATTATGTTATTTCCATTTTTGTGAAGTTCCTTACGAAACTTCCAATTGCTCTAAATTTAACTTACATTTTTGTTTCAGATTTACAGTTGCGGTGTCTTCAAACAAAAAAAACGCAGCAAAAAACGCACCAAGCACCAAACTCAAAAATTTTCGCGTGTTGAATTAAGAAAAGCACTAAATTTAATGCGAAAAGCACAAAGTTGGCAACAGTGGTATATTGTACCATGATACAATAGTTTTTAGAAGGTAGTTTCACTTCTTCTTCTTATCCGCCATGTTAGCTATCTGACAGAAAACGTGTTTCGTATTTTTTGTTGTACCAACTTTTTCAAAAAAAAATCCAGCTTTTGACGTTGGAAAAATAAAACAAAGGAAATCCAAACATATATGTAAGTAGAGAAATTTTCTAATATTTTTTAATAATTTTCTTATTAACTGCTGCTTCCGTGGATATTGCAACACACGGACAGTGTTGCCGCGCCTGAAAAATAAAGTTTAACAAAATCTTTCAAAAGGTTTAACAAATCCCGTTAAAATTAAGCAACTTATTTAACGGGTCCTAATAAAACGAAAATGCTTGGAGTTACTGTTTGTTTCTTCCTGAGCTTGGTAAATTGGTAATAGATATAAAAAGTAAGCAAGTAAGTAAGTAAAGGCTCTCTAAGGCTGAGTTTTGTCGTCAAAAGTAAGGATTTTATAGTCTAATTTCAAATGAATATTTAAACGGCACTTAAGTTTAATTGTGGATTATTGTTTAAATCCTATTTAGCTTTCGTTGGGTTTCAGATCAACATTGGTCAAATATGCCAAACAATTGGCAGCACTGCTGCTTGTTCCTTGAAATTGTTGTTGCATTTTCTTGTTTGTTTACATTTTCTGCTGAACAGCTGATTATTTTTGGTGGGATTTGGTGGGATTGATTAAACAACCTACCAATCAATCTTGGTTGTTTGGTATAAACACAGAATTGCATATCTCATATTTAAATAGCCAATATTGGTCATTTAAGTGCAGATTATATGTAAGATTTGAAAATGGATAGTGGAAGTTAATCAACAATCCCTACTTAAGTAGGCCATCTGAAATCGGGTCTAACAGATGCTAAATTCGAAAGCTATTACACATTCTTTCAGGCTTTCAACACATACTCCTATAATAGTTATCTGCCCTTTCGCTGGTTCTTTGAATGCATGCAAAAAAGGGTTTGGTATCATGTTGTCCATAATGTGCGTGTTGATCTGGTCACGCAAATAATGGGACCTAAAGTTTTAGGTCGCCTCCGCACGGCAAATGGTTTTTATGAGAAGCGATTTCATGGCAGAAGTACACTCGGAGGTAATGCGACGACCGCAGATCGGGAATTCCGTAGAGCAATATTTACTGAAACTTTATTTGGGATCTGGATTACAGCCTTCCTAAAATAAATTTGAAAAATGTATTGAAGTAGTTACTCTTCTGACTATTTTAATAAACAAATTTCGCTTAAATTTAAGCAAAACGGCAACGCTGCACACGGATAGATAGCTATAAGAGCCACCGCATACCACAGCCTATTTAAATAGTAGGGCTCGCTTGAAATATGTACTTGAAGATTTATGGAGGTGCGCACACTACACCAACTTAATCGCTCCGATCATTTAGCTGTGGTGCAATGGAAAGACTAGGGAGCCCAACTAAAACGGCGGGCGATAAAGTCCGTGGTGCGCGATGGATCTAAAACATTTTAAACAAGAAATATTGCCATCATATTTTCGTTTTTATGATTTTTATTCATGATACTAGCTGTACCCTGCCACGCTTTGCTGTGGCATATTTCTGTTATATGGACGATAAATTATTAACGAAACAAAGCATACGTTTCATATGTGTTTGGTTATGTAATAAGTACTCGTGTGCACACAATATTTGTTATTTTTCCATTCTCTGCATAGATATCAAGGATATCTGGTTTGCCGACACAGGAACACGCAACATCTGAGAAGCAATCCGCATCTAAATCTAAACCATACTTTTCCAAAGTTCGACCTGGAGCATTATTGATTGTGATTCCGAATGTCAATCGAATTGGGAATTCAAATCTTTTAAATTGAATCATCATCATTAAACGGAATCTTGGGAATTCTTCACCTTTGAATGGCCACGTTAAAATCTTTTCTTACATTACGTTCTTCATCAATTTCTTAACTACGAGTCGCATTCCGTTGCAGAGTTTTCGCTGATTAATATTCCGCAACATGATAACTGTCAAACCTATTTTTAATTTCAGTATGTGAGGTCTCCCTGGAAGATTAATCGAGTTCAAAAATTTCGTTGGATGGTCTTTTTCCACAACGGTGTTTATCGACGTATATGCTATTTCCTCACGTTGAATGCTGGATTGAATAACATTAGTGGTACTGACCACATTGAGCAAGTGGTCTGGCAGTCTAGTAAAAGAGCTGATCAGCTCAAGCAACGACTGTTGTCAATACCACTATTATTTAGTTGATAGGCCTCCTTATTCTTCGCAGCAAGAATAGCCCGTTCACTGAGCCAATCGTGATTCCTAAAATTAATTTTCTTAATAAAGAAACATTCTTTCGATCAGTTCTCCTTTCGATGTTTCTAATTTACAAAAATTATCAGGCCATAAAATTCGTCTTAATCTCTCATTGACTGGCAGCTTTGCGTTCCCAATGTCCAGTTATTGTCGCGCGAATACTTCAGCTGCAGTGTATGTATGTTCGTCTTGTCGCAATGTTGACTATTTCAGGCAAGCATTTATCTCTCGTGTTAATCGAGAAACTACAGACAATGTTTTCGTAAAATCTCCTGCGAGCAATATCCCGAATGGTTGAACGTTTCCACGCAAATCCCGCAACAATGGATCAAAAGCCTCAAACGATTTTTTATGTGCCATGGTGCACTCATCCCAAACAATGAATTTAATTTTTTGGTAAACTTTTTTCATACCGGATGCTCTGGAAATATTGCACGTGGGAGTTTCGATGATTTATATGTTCAATGGCAGCTAAAGAGCTGAATTGGCAATGTTTGCACCTGGTAATAATGTCGCAGCAATTCCAGACGAAGCGATGGCTAAGGTAATGTAATTTTTTGATCGAACCGTTGCCAGAATCCATCTGATAAGGAATATTTTGCTAGTTCCTCCTGGCGCATCCAAGAAAATGGTCCCCCAACTCCGTCATTTATCATTTGCATATTCTTCTTCTACTTTGGCTTTGTAACCGCCTAAGCCATTTTGGCCGAGCTCCACAAAGAACGCCAGTCATTTCTCTCTGTGCCAACTTGGTCTCTCCATTGCCATGGGTGCTTCCTATTCGTCTGCTACCACCATCGGCTTGCGAGTTGAATTCTTTTACACCTGAAACTTCGGTTCCTATTGAACGACATGTCTAAGCCAGCGGAGCCGCTCTATATACATTCGCTGCACTATGTACATTTGGTTGTAAAGCTCATACAACTCATCGTTCCATCGTCTACGGTAACATCGTCGCCCATGCGTAGAAGCCTGTATATCTTCCGTAAGATCTTTCTCTCGAATACTCCAAGAGCCGCCTCATAAAATGTTGTCATTGTCTAAGCTTCTGCGGCATATAACAGCTCGGGCATGATGAGTGACTTATAGAGTGCGGTTTTTGTACGTCGAGAAAGGACTTTACTCCCCAATTGCCTACTCAGTCCAAAGCAGCACCTGTTGGCAAGAGTAATTCTGCGTGGGTTTTCCATGCTGATATTTTTATCGGTGATAGTGCTGGTTCCCTAGTAAATGAAATTCTCCACTTTCCCGAAATTATAACTGTCAACAGTGACGTGGGTTCCAAGGCGCGAACGCGGTGACTGGAGATACTTCGTCTTGTCCTCGTTTACCACCAGGCGCATTCGCTTTGCTTCCTTATCCAGCTTGGAAAAGGCAGAAGAGACTTCGCTATTTTTGTTACCGTTGATGTCGATGTCATCGGCACACGCCAGAAACTACACGCCCTTGTAAAAAAAATGTTCCTTCATGGTTCAGTTCTGCAGCTCTTATTATCTTAACATTTGCATCATGCGATCGTAAATGCTCTTCTGCTTTCGCTTTAATTTGGGAATCCTTGATTGGGAATAGGAGTTCACAATAGTAATGATAATCATAATCATAATAATATTATCTCATGTTATTCAAAATTTCTTTACTCGCAATATACATAGTAGGCCTTGGCGACCCCAAACGAAATTGCTTACGATTAAAAGTTGACTGATTTATAATGATAGGGAATGGTGTCAACAATTTTATGTTTTCATTAAGTATTTTTTAAACAGCTTTAATGCGATAGTTTTTTGTTTTCGGTACTCTTTTATCATTTTGTTATTTGTTTCAGTAGTTTTTAGCCGACTTCAAAAAAAAGGAGAAGGTTATCAATTCGTCGGATTTTTTTTATGCATGTTACCGCATAACTTTGGACCACGTCAACCGATTTCCAGGTGATCCCATACTAATTTGGTTTAGATCCGATCATTGGATCATGAAAAAATTAACGGTACTATTACACTTTTATATGAGAATTGGAGTCGGTGTGTTGTTTGCTTAAAAATTACTTGTTTATGAATTTTTTACATTAAGTAATTTGTGTACCAGCTCTTCGTTGATAATATGATCACTTCGTTTGATAAGATGTTGTAAATTCTATATTTATTTACAATGTTCGGATTTTGGATAAGTGGAAAGATTTAAAAAAATTCCCTAGTAAAGCTTTCCCAAATACTTTTCGTTTGGAACCAGTTATGTAATATTTCATTTAATTTCAATATTTTCAGTCTTTACTTTTAGATAGATGATAATCCTATAAAAAATATTTCCAAATCAAGATTTTTCAAATACCTTTCGTTTGGCACCCATATTGTTCCTCAAACATATTTTCGATTGTAAGTCTTCTTAAAACTCTTTAGTTTGATACCCACATCGCAATATTTCATTTATTTAATCAATCCAAAACGGTCCACCCTAATGCTTAATAATATAGGTACATATGTACGCATACATGTACACTAAAGTGGTCCAAAAATGTATGTAAAAAAATAAGGTCGGATTTTTAATGCCGCCACCCCCTAGGATTGTTATATACCGAAAAAAATATACCCATATTTTTTATTTTGAAATAAAAAATAATTTAGGTAGTGCTCAAAGCGCTCAAAGTTTTCCATGTATTTTATATGGAAAAAAAACATCTTTTCGTAGAAATAGTGTAGAATTCTTGAAAATCAATATTTTTCGATCGGAAAACTTTACTTATCTTCAGGAGATTCCCAGTAATAATACTCAATTGTTTCTTTAACAATTTTTTCATGGTAACTATATTTTATAGGTCCTCCAAAGCCCTTAGAAAATGCAATGGGAGGACCAATAAAAAATCTTTAATCATAAAAAATGGTTAAATAAATAATTGGATATTAGTCTCCTGAAGAGAACCATAGTTTTCCGGTCGAAAAATATTGATTTTCAAGAGTTTTATACCATTTCTACGAAAAATTGTTTTTTCTCCATATAAAATACATGGAAAACTTTGAACGCTTTGAGCACTCCCTAAATATTTTTTGATTTCAAAAAAAAAAAATAGGGGTATATTTTTTTCGATATGGATCAATCCTAGGGTGTGCCGGCATTAAAACTCCGACTTTATTTTTTTGGACCACTCTAATGTACATATGTATTTATTAGAAACTGTCATAAATTTTTCCCGCCAAATTAACTATTTTTTAACTTCCCCTCCAAACAGTTTTACTGCTTTGAGGTTGAACTCAATTCTATTGAAAAGAGCGCGGGTAGTTATTTTCCCGTATTCAACCAGGAACGGCCGTCAGCCACCACACATCGTCCGTACCCGCTCTACATTTGTACATATCCATAAAAAAATAATAATAAATCAAACATATTTGACAAGGGACTAATTTTTCGTTGGTTTATTTATTTTATCGCTTTATATTGAAAATACATTGGTGCAACATACTAAGCTTTCGAGTTAAAATTTTCAAAAAGGTGGCAACTCTCCTCAAAAATATTTCCAACAGTCATCTATCTTAAACTTCCTTAATTTAATACCTATATTTTAATAAGTCATTTATTTTATCAATTATGTAAATTTAGTTCAATTTTCAAACAGGTGGCAACCCTCCTCAAATATATTTTCGGCCGTAAACCTTAATATTGAAATACTTCATTTATTTATTTTTGTAATATAAATGATCCTGCTATGATACCGAACAATACAAAAAAAAATTATTCAAATCAGTTCAGCGGTTCTCGAGATTCGATGACCGTGACAAAGGAACACAACATTTTTTTATATATAAATATAGATTTCCAAAATCAAGATTTTTAAATGCCTTTAGTTTGGTACCGATATTGTAACATTTAATTTATTTTACCAATTTAATTGAGATAAATTTTCAAACAGGTGGCAACCCTCTTCCAAGAAACTTTCTACTGTAGGACTTTTAAAAACTCTTTAGTTCGCTACCCACATTGCAATATTTCATTTGTTTAATCAATATAACTGAGTTAAAATTTTCAAATAGCTGGCAATCCTGCACAAAAGTATTTCCTAAAGTTTTCTTTCCTCAACCTCTTTAATTTGATACCTATTTCAATTATATTGAGTTAAATTTTCAAACAGGTGGCAACCCTCCTCAGGCATATTTTTTATCAAAATAACTGAGTTTAAATTTTCAAAGATGTGGCAACTTTACTCAAAAATATTTCCAGCAGCTATCTTTCTTAAACCTCTTGAATTTAATATCTATATTGTAATATATCATTTAGTTTATCAATAAAATTGCGCTTAATTTTTTAACAGGTGGCAACCCTCCTTTAAAATATTTTCGACTGTAAGCCTTCTTAAAATTCTTTAGTTTGATATCCACATACCAATATTTAATTTACTTTATCAATTTAACTGAGTTAAAATTTAAAAATTGGTGGCAACCCTTCTCCAAAATATTTCCAACAGATATCTTTCTTAAACCTCTTAATTTGATACCCATAATGTAATATTTCATTTATTTTATCGATGTACTTTAGTTAAATTTTCAAACAGGTGGCAACACTCTTCAAACATATTTTCGGCTGTACGCCTTCTTAAAACTCTATAGTTTTACACCCACATGGGAATAATTCATTTATTTTATCAATTTGTCTGAGTTAAAATTTTCAAATAGGTGGCAACCCTCGTCAAAAATATTTCCAGCAGTTGTCTTTCTAAAAACTCTTGAATTTGATACCCATATTGTAACAATTTATTTATTTTATCAATATAATTGGGTTAAACAATTTTCAAACAGGTGGCAACCCTCCAATTAATAAGGAATATTTTGCTAGTTCCTCCTGGCGTCTATGGTACCATCGTCGCCATGTGTATATCTTCCGTAAGATTATTCTCTCGGATACTCCAAGAGCCGCCTCATAAAATGTTGTCATTGTCTAAGCTTCTGCGGCATATAACAGCTCGGGCATGATGAGTGCCTTATAGAGTGCGGTTTTTGTACGTCGAGAAAGGACTTTACTCCCCAATTGCCTACTCAGTCCAAAGCAGCACCTGTTGGCAAGAGTAATTCTGCGTGGGTTTTCCATGCTGATATTTTTATCGGTGATAGTGCTGGTTCCCTAGTAAATGAAATTCTCCACTTTCCCGAAATTATAACTGTCAACAGTGACGTGGGTTCCAAGGCGCGAACGCGGTGACTGGAGATACTTCGTCTTGTCCTCGTTTACCACCAGGCGCATTCGCTTTGCTTCCTTATCCAGCTTGGAAAAGGCAGAAGAGACTTCGCTATTTTTGTTACCGTTGATGTCGATGTCATCGGCACACGCCAGAAACTACACGCCCTTGTAAAAAAAATGTTCCTACATGGTTCAGTTCTGCAGCTCTTATTATCTTAACATTTGCATCATGCGATCGTAAATGCTCTTCTGCTTTCGCTTTAATTTGGGAATCCTTGATTGGGAATAGGAGTTCACAATAGTAATGATAATCATAATCATAATAATATTATCTCATGTTATTCAAAATTTCTTTACTCGCAATATACGTAGTAGGCCTTGGCGACCCCAAACGAAATTGCTTACGATTAAAAGTTGACTGATTTATAATGCTAGGGAATGGTGTCAACAATTTTATGTTTTCATTAAGTATTTTTTAAACAGCTTTAATGCGATAGTTTTTTGTTTTCGGTACTCTTTTATCATTTTGTTATTTGTTTCAGTAGTTTTTAGCCGACTTCAAAAAAAAGGAGAAGGTTATCAATTCGTCGGATTTTTTTTATGCATGTTACCGCATAACTTTGGACCACGTCAACCGATTTCCAGGTGATCCCATACTAATTTGGTTTAGATCCGATCATTGGATCATGAAAAAATTAACGGTACTATTACACTTTTATATGAGAATTGGAGTCGGTGTGTTGTTTGCTTAAAAATTACTTGTTTATGAATTTTTTACATTAAGTAATTTGTGTACCAGCTCTTCGTTGATAATATGATCACTTCGTTTGATAAGATGTTGTAAATTCTATATTTATTTACAATGTTCGGATTTTGGATAAGTGGAAAGATTTAAAAAAATTCCCTAGTAAAGCTTTCCCAAATACTTTTCGTTTGGAACCAGTTATGTAATATTTCATTTAATTTCAATATTTTCAGTCTTTACTTTTAGATAGATGATAATCCTATAAAAAATATTTCCAAATCAAGATTTTTCAAATACCTTTCGTTTGGCACCCATATTGTTCCTCAAACATATTTTCGATTGTAAGTCTTCTTAAAACTCTTTAGTTTGATACCCACATTGCAATATTTCATTTATTTAATCAATCCAAAACGGTCCACCCTAATGCTTAATAATATAGGTACATATGTACGCATACATGTACACTAAAGTGGTCCAAAAATGTATGTAAAAAAATAAGGTCGGATTTTTAATGCCGCCACCCCCTAGGATTGTTATATACCGAAAAAAATATACCCATATTTTTTATTTTGAAATAAAAAATAATTTAGGTAGTGCTCAAAGCGCTCAAAGTTTTCCATGTATTTTATATGGAGAAAAAACATCTTTTCGTAGAAATAGTGTAGAATTCTTGAAAATCAATATTTTTCGATCGGAAAACTTTACTTATCTTCAGGAGATTCCCAGTAATAATACTCAATTGTTTCTTTAACAATTTTTTCATGGTAACTATATTTTATAGGTCCTCCAAAGCCCTTAGAAAATGCAATGGGAGGACCAATAAAAAATCTTTAATCATAAAAAATGGTTAAATAAACAATTGGATATTAGTCTCCTGAAGAGAACCATAGTTTTCCGGTCGAAAAATATTTATTTTCAAGAGTTTTATACCATTTCTACGAAAAATTGTTTTTTCTCCATATAAAATACATGGAAAACTTTGAACGCTTTGAGCACTCCCTAAATATTTTTTGATTTTAAAATAAAAAAATAGGGGTATATTTTTTTCGATATGGATCAATCGTAGGGTGTGGCGGCATTAAAACTCCGACTTTATTTTTTTGGACCACTCTAATGTACATATGTATTTATTAGAAACTGTCATAAATTTTTCCCGCCAAATTAACTATTTTTTAACTTCCCCTCCAAACAGTTTTACTGCTTTGAGGTTGAACTCAATTCTATTGAAAAGAGCGCGGGTAGTTATTTTCCCGTATTCAACCAGGAACGGCCGTCAGCCACCACACATCGTCCGTACCCGCTCTACATTTGTACATATCCATAAAAAATAATAATAAATCAAACATATTTGACAAGGGACTAATTTTTCGTTGGTTTATTTATTTTATCGCTTTATATTGAAAATACATTGGTGCAACATACTAAGCTTTCGAGTTATAATTTTCAAAAAGGTGGCAACTCTCCTCAAAAATATTTCCAACAGTCATCTATCTTAAACTTCCTTGATTTAATACCTATATTTTAATAAGTCATTTATTTTATCAATTATGCAAATTTAGTTCAATTTTCAAACAGGTGGCAACCCTCCTCAAATATATTTTCGGCCGTAAACCTTAATATTGAAATACTTCATTTATTTATTTTTGTAATATAAATGATCCTGCTATGATACCGAACAATACAAAAAAAAATTATTCAAATCAGTTCAGCGGTTCTCGAGATTCGATGACCGTGACAAAGGAACACAACATTTTTTTATATATAAATATAGATTTCCAAAATCAAGATTTTTAAATGCCTTTAGTTTGGTACCGATATTGTAACATTTAATTTATTTTACCAATTTAATTGAGATAAATTTTCAAACAGGTGGCAACCCTCTTCCAAGAAACTTTCTACTGTAGGACTTTTAAAAACTCTTTAGTTCGCTACCCACATTGCAATATTTCATTTGTTTAATCAATATAACTGAGTTAAAATTTTCAAATAGCTGGCAATCCTGCACAAAAGTATTTCCTAAAGTTTTCTTTCCTCAACCTCTTTAATTTGATACCTATTTCAATTATATTGAGTTAAATTTTCAAACAGGTGGCAACCCTCCTCAGGCATATTTTTTATCAAAATAACTGAGTTTAAATTTTCAAAGATGTGGCAACTTTACTCAAAAATATTTCCAGCAGCTATCTTTCTTAAACCTCTTGAATTTAATATCTATATTGTAATATATCATTGAGTTTATCAATAAAATTGCGCTTAATTTTTTAACAGGTGGCAACCCTTCTTTAAAATATTTTCGACTGTAAGCCTTCTTAAAATTCTTTAGTTTGATATCCACATAGCAATATTTAATTTACTTTATCAATTTAACTGAGTTAAAATTTAAAAATTGGTGGCAACCCTTCTCCAAAATATTTCCAACAGATATCTTTCTTAAACCTCTTAATTTGATACCCATAATGTAATATTTCATTTATTTTATCGATGTACTTTAGTTAAATTTTCAAACAGGTGGCAACACTCTTCAAACATATTTTCGGCTGTACGCCTTCTTAAAACTCTATAGTTTTACACCCACATGGGAATAATTCATTTATTTTATCAATTTGTCTGAGTTAAAATTTTCAAATAGGTGGCAACCCTCGTCAAAAATATTTCCAGCAGTTGTCTTTCTAAAAACTCTTGAATTTGATACCCATATTGTAACAATTTATTTATTTTATCAATATAATTGGGTTAAACAATTTTCAAACAGGTGGCAACCCTCCAATTTTTTGCGATATCATTGGTTCTGGTATTATACCGAACAATAAAAAAAAAAAATTATTCAAATCGGTTCAGCCGTTCTCGAGTTTTGACGACCGTGACATACGAACACAACATTTTTATTAATTAGATTAGTAGTGGCATGAATGTATCCCCGTAGCGAATGTCATGCATTAGTCACTTAAGAGTCTTGTACGGAAAAGTTACGTCTTAAATGATTTTGGGCTCCGATTGTATGGAAGTCGTTCATGACTTTTTCATATAAATGGTAATTTCGTCGTTGATGTCATCTGCATGACTTGGGCATGCAGTGATCATTAATGACATTCAAGCGACGGTATCTTGCAATAGACTTTTTATAAGTGACCGCTGCAAGACATCGTCTGTTATAAGGCCTTGATAGGAGTACACCTGCATGACATTGTCACCAGTGTCATTGTCAGCTATATGTCGTTTAGGTTTCACAGCAAGTGCGACGATGTCACTAAGTTCTCATTAGTGACGATGTCACCGGTGACCATTTTCGCTACTGGGATGTATTAAATACGTATATGTATATTAAAACAAAAAAATGAAGTGATCAGTTATGAAATGTATAAATCTTTACATGTTCTGTTAAAAAATATCTGAAATAACAACCGAAAACCCCCAAGTTCTATATCGTAGCTGTGGCCACATTGCGTGTTTGCCACAGACACGGTTTATGTCAAAAGTTTTGAAGTGAAACTACCTTCTGAAAATTTTTGTATCATGTATTGTACCTTAAATCTAACACTTCACAGAATAAGATTATATGAATTTTGAGTCGAAACTTAGCGGAACTATTTAGTTTTTTTCTACTTAAATATTAAAATAAAATAATTTAAAGTCCAACTTTTCACGTTGAACTTACTGAGCTATGTACATATATAAAATTCATTTATTAAATTTAAGAAATTGTGAAATAATCTTTTAGTAACCAGTAATACTTCTTTCAGGGAAAAAATATTTGCAATAGACGCACCGTTACACGTTTAATAGGTAATTGAAATCGCACAAAAAAAAACTTTTCTCTGCTACAGCTAACTGACTTGCATCGACTAGCCAACTTATAAACTTAATATTCTTTTATGTAAGAGATCAAAAAAACAAAAAAATAGTTACAATTATCTATTGTATTAAGAAGTACGCATGACATTAGGTTTGTATAGTAACTTCTCCAGTAAAACATTGCAGCGAGAGCGTAAAAGCAAAATAGAGCGTAAAATTGAGAAGAAGAAAAGCAAACTAGCAGAAAAAGTTAATGAACACAAAACTAGCAAAAACTTGCAAGTGAACAGTCGTTGCACTGTTTTGACATTCTGCTGTAAACATTTTACTATTTATAAATCAGTCTTAAACTCTTTGCTTTACACACAAGCACTTACACAGTCACAATATTTTGATTTAAGCTCCTTTTACTTTTGTTTGTGCTAAACTAATTCAACAAATGGCGGCTTTTGACATTTATTCTTCTTCTTCTTCTGCTAGCTAATTTCTGCTAGTAAAAATTTCACTAGCAAGAATTTGCAGCTCTCCCGCGTTGTTACGCTCTCGATTCAGTGCTCTCTTGCAAATTTTTTGGGTTATCATACACTTTTCCAGTAAAAATTTGCAGGTTCCAGTACAAATTAGTACTGACTATTGGTTACTATACAAACCTATTTCGACGCTATTCGCATGACTTTGATTTTTACATGTTGTCCCGCTAGTTAAGTGAATCCGACCTGTGTGCATCGTGATGCTAAGAGTGTGCTAATGTTTCCAATTATTGATCCAATACTCTGGATCCGCCATTTAGAATTTTTAAAATCGGATAGCAAATTCGTGTGCAGCGACCTAAAAGTTATTTATAGATGGTTTACAATGAGTTTCCTATTGTCGTAATTAAATGAATAAAGGCATAAAAAGATACATAAAATTTTAATTTAACGGTAGCTCAAAAAAGGATCTGATGTGATTTTGAAATACTCAGAAATACCCCCGTTCGCCAAATGGAGCACCATTTTCATAAAACCTAAAGCTGCTTGAAGCTCACTGTGATGGCGCCCGAGTTGGCCTCCAACTTTAGGTCTCTCATGACAAGCCCCACAGAATGTAACCTAAAAGTCTTTGAAGTCGGTCACAAAATACTCTGTGTATGGATTTAATCATGATAAAAACATTACAAGGTTTTGCAAGCATTCTATATATATTGTTGTGTTTAAGTCTCGAATTTTTAATTATATTGCTGGCAAACGTCAGACTGCGTCTCAGTGGTTTTAACTTTTTATGTTTTCAGCATGGCTTTAATAATTCTATTCAACTTACCGCTGGAGCCCATTTGGAGAGTGGAGCTTGCGTGTTGGGTCGGGTTTGACTTTTCGAACGACCTTTAAGTATCTTTCTGGTGACGAATTGCCCAACATTTGACGATGATTTGGATTTTTGCATAGCCGCTTCCAAATTTGCATCCTTCGAGAAAGCTGTAAATAAAGATTTAAGAAGTAATAACTTGACGAATTTATTATTATTTGGATGGCGCATACACCTTCACTGACTATATAACAACTGACATTTGCCCCAGCTTTTGAGAAATTTGCGGTTTCAAATGTTGGTCTTTTGAGACGCGAAAATTAAATATCTTGAAAAAAGGCAAAAATTTAAACTTATACTTTATGTTCAGTATTGCCACACATGAGCTTTTCCTACCAAAACTGGTAGGTTTTTCTCCATTTGGTAGATTGAAAGCTATATTGGTTTTTGAAAGGTTCCGTGACAATAATAGTTATTTGCGAAAAATAGAAAATATGTATCTCCAAACATTTGAGCAATCTTGTCTACACGAATAGAAAGGCGACCGCATACATGTAAATATACCTGATTCGTAAGTACCCTTACAATTAGCAATATACAATATGAACATTCATATATATTTTATGTGTCTACAAGTTAATTTAAATTGAACTGAACTACAAAGATGTGATAAACTATATACACTCTAAAACATTTGTATAAAATTCAGACTACAATAGGAGTAAATTCATGTTTAAATTATTTTGGTGTCCAATAATGGGCATTTTTTGCACCTACTTATGTGAAAAACAAAAAATTGTCTAATATTCTTATAAAAAATGTGTAATATTTACGTTTACAACCAAAATGTCGAAATTTTATGCACGAAGTGTCTAAAAGCTCACATGATGTTTATTTGTTGTGAAATCGTCGCGTCAGTCGGTTTGGTGTGAGCAAATTTTTAATCGTTGGTGTTCTTCGGTGGAAAATTGGCGCAATAAATATATATTTACAAAAGCAGTTATTGGTATTTTTATAAGGTCACAGTTCTTTTAGGTATAGAAATTTTTGGTATGCAAAGTGTGTGCTAAGCAGTTTTGTAAATTAAAGAGCTATCATTTGCATTTATATGCGCATAGGGAATTAAATTGTAATATGTTTGAGTATTTGTTTCAGAATGCAAGAAAAAATGTCAAGCTATAATGCTTATGAAGTGCATTTTTCTAGAAAACATTCCGAACAAGGCGACGTGTTACTTCTATGAACGGCAAATTTAATTGTTCGATGGAATCTTGTGCATATTTTGCATCAAGCATAAGTGAATTGTATTCACATTTTTTAAAGCATTTTGCCTGCTGTGAAAAGGTGAATTGTCCAATACTTTCCAGAGAACGTATATTTATAGAGAAGGACCAAGAACGGATCAGCGTGGAAACTGTCAAATACCAACAAAACCGGCGAAGCGCATTTTAAGAGCGGCCAGCCAGAGACAATCGAATTTTAACAGAGCCCAGCCAGAGGCAAAATAAATTTAACAGAAATTGTCTCATCAAAGCAAATGCATATTTTTCTTGTTAGAAATGAAATGCTGATGGCTTTTTACGTTTTACAACTTTTTCAATCCGACACAAAAATTCCAAAATCTTAAAATGAAGAAATCTCGGCCAGCCAAGTGAAAAGTGGCAACTATTTCTCCATATCCAGTAAAATAAGTTATCTCAAATTTTGGAAATTTTTAGTATTTTTTGACAAAACACTCTATTTCTATGTTTCATATCAATATTTCAATCATTAACTAGTTTTTGAGATGTAATTTTAATAAATATTAAATAAAAGTGTACGTTTTCTGCAGGAAAATAGATAATTTTTTTTAATAAAATCAAAACTTCTAAAATCCCAAGAATATGTGGTTTTATCGGCAGTCCACAGATGTAACGTGGCAACTTAGCTCGTTTTCATATTTTTCGGTCCGAAATTGTAAAATTTTTGTCCATGACGCGCCACAATTTTTGTACAGGAGGGTCAATGTGCCTAGAACACAATTTATATATATACAAAAAAATTATTATTTTTTTATTTTTTAATGTTAAAATTTTCTATACTTCAAAGCGTTTATAAAAATATGTTTACATATATGCACGGACGATTTTTAATATTTTTCAACCGTAAGCAAATCTTCAGTACCATAAAAGATTCAAACACATCAAAGTACAAGCAATGCAATGTCCAAGCTAGTGGTACTCCACCGTACATGTGTATATGAAAGTATGCATGTATGCGTGTAAAAAATGCCAATTCCAGTTAGTGTTTAACCCATTTTAGCGGACATAGTTTTTTTGGTTTCAGCTGGTTCCAACTGTTAATGAAGCACAATTTGTCTGGTTAATCTTACAGAACTTATAATTAATTAATATTATTCTCCATACAAAATGTACAAGTATTTCCATATTCAGTGCAAAGTTATGCGAAAATCTAAATATTTCGTAAACGTAGGGTTAATGGTTTCACGCACGTGCCAATCTGGAGGCGATTCGCAGAAATTGAATAATTTGTGTTGATGGAAGCAACGAGGGGAAGACGAAAGCAGAACAATCGTATATATGTATGTACATATGTAAATTTATAAATGCATACATATTTACATTTTCATATGTTTGTCTTTTTGGTTGCATGAAAAATTTTTTAGCAGAAATAGGTAATATCAATGAAATAATGAAATGCAGTTTACAAATATGTGCTTTATAAATTTAGGTTTATTAATTAATTAGATACGTAAATGACAACGTGGGGGACAAATATGTACATGAGTAGCGAAGCTACCACCCATCCAATGGCAACTTCTTGCACCAGAAAAGATTTGAAAACTGCATTATTTCCATAAATATTGAAAATATTGAAAAATTTCCGACGTTTTCAGATTTTTAGTATTTTTAAAAAAAGTTTCCAAGTCGAACACCATTAAAAACTGAATTATTTCCATAAATATCGAAAATATGGGAAAATTCATACAGACTTTCGACTTAGTTTTGTGAGATCTCTACAAAAAAAAGGAAAATAATTCTTTTCACAGGTTTTTTTTTTAGTCCAATACCAATACAGTTTTTTACTTGAAAATAACACAAAAATTGGAAAATGTTATGTAATATTTCCGATTTATTTTAACGTTGTGTGTACAAATCACCGAGAAGAAATTATTTTTTCCCCTAAAAACTCTACTTAAAAAAAAATCGAATACCAATAAAGTTTTATAATTGAAAATCTAACAAAATATTATAAAAATCGAAAAATGGTATATAACATTTTCGATTTATTTTCACGGTATTTGTGGAAATCACCGGGGAAAAGGATTTTTTATCAAAAAATATTTTCACAAAAAAACACAAACACATGGGACTTTTCTATTTGCAATTATTAATAAAATATCAAAAAAATCGGAAAATTTTATATACTATTTTCGATTTAATTTCATGTTACTTGTACAAATCATTGAAAAAAAAATTTAATTTTTTTACTTGGGTTTTCTATTTGAAAATTTTCCCAAAATATCACAAAAATCATCAATATTCATATTTAATTAACATTCCAAATGCTCTCGTGAGATTTAGCTCTGTTAACATTCTTCTTTTCTGCTTTGTATTTTGCTTTCGCTGTTAAGTATTCCAAATATTTGTCGCTTTTAAAATGCGCTTCGCCAGTTTTGTTGGCTCGAAAAATTTGGCATTCACAGTTTTCGGTCCTTCTCTATAAATTCACGTTCTCTGTACTCTTGTGTTTGAAACCATTTACTAATGTAGGCTCAATTCCATCACATTTTTTCTGTAAGCATAAGCAAGCGAATAACTCCTCTCTGGAAAAAGATATGTATGAAAATATAGAAACACCCAGTGGGTAAAAGATAAGCCCTTAGTGTGTAAATATAACCATCTAGTATATAAACTATTAAGCATCTAGTGTAGGGCTGCCATACGTCCCCGTTTCCAGGGACATGTCCCTGTTTCGGACCCTTTGCCCCCGTGTCTCCGTTTACAACCGAAATATCCCCGTTTATTGCTCGGACAACAATATATAATTAGCTTTTTTTAATTTTAAATGGTTAGCGGAAAATTGTTTAGCCTATCGAATTCGCAAGTGAAAAGTGAACAATTTTGGGCGAAAATAAAACGCATGATAACCCTGCGTTTACATAAGACAATTTGATTTAAATTAATTGTCAAATTTTTTAAAAAGTAGGCGTCCAGACTATTATAAAGACAATACACTTTGCATTGGGACTGTGGAAAGTATCGTTCAGTGCAAGTTCAACTTTAAAAAAAATGACGTGCACTGAATTTTACCATTATGTGAAAAATGAACACGATCTTTTAAGCAAAGTTAAAACTAGTGAAAAATACGAGTGGTATACGCGAAAAGAGACCCTATAACATGTAATATGAGTTAGTTACGTAAAAATGTGTTAAAATAGTTCCTGTTTTGTTTGCTCCCACTTACGTTAAGATGAACTTACGTTAGATTGAACTGCACTTTTTCTTTGATCTCTAGCGGTTATGTTTATTTTAATATTTTGAAATAGTTTGTTTGTATATTAGGGTGGCCAAAAAAAGTAAAGTCGGAATTTTAATGCTCTAATCCCCTAGAATGGTTCTACGTCGAAAAAAATTATACCCCTATTTTTTTATTTTAAAATCAAATAATATTTAGCGGTCGCTCAAGGCGCTTGAAGTTTTCCATGTATTTTATATGGGGGAAAAAATAACTTTTCGTATGGAGTTCTTGAAAATCAATTTTTTTCGATCGGAAAACTCTGGTTCTCTTCAAGAGGCTTCGGAAAGAAAATAATACAAGTAATATTTTCATATGTAGGACATGCTCGTACGAAAGCCAACAGTTCATTCCCTATTAAGAAACCAAAACTGGTAATACCGGGGAAGACAGGTTTTTAGGCCCTGCTCCTTGACACCATATACATAATAGATATGTATATATGCATGTATGCACATTAGAGTGGTTCAAAAAAATTTTTTTTTGGAAATTCATAAACGCTACCTCAAATTATTGTTATTTGTGATAAAAAAAGAGAAACGTGTTTTTTTTTATTTTGAAAAAAAGTTTTTATGGAGGTCGCGCTGGTCGGTTTTTTATGAAAACGCTGATGTTCTCAATTTTTTAATTTTCTTGACATGTTAAAATTCAGGTAAAAATGTGGTTTTTGCATATAATTACTCTGGTATTATTGGGGAACATTCCCTTAGTTACATACCTGTCTTGGGTAGTTAGAATGGGCCTAATGCCCGAAAATATGCTCTCGAAAAGAGACTAATAAAATTGAAACGTTGCTACTGAACGATTTACGCGTTGTCATGGGTGGGAACTTGTATCAGGGGGTTTCAAGGGTTGCTAATTAGGAATCTGAAGTCAGTTTTTCAAAATTTATACTGGCGGATGTAAAATGGCGATTAATTTTTTTACAAAATTATTGGATTGGTTTGAAAACCCGCACTCGGGAGTTTTTGAGGTCGCCGACTACGAATCTGAAATAAATTTTTTTAAATTCAAAATGGCGGATCCAATATAGCGATCAAATTAAAAAAAATATTACTAAAATTAAAACGTTGATACTGAACGTTTTAAGCATTGTCAAGGGTTGAAACTCGTTTCCAGTGGGTTTCTGGGGTTGCTGATTACGAATTTGTTTTCAGATTTTTACAATTCAAAATGGTGGATCCAAAATGGCGACCAACTTTAAAAAAAATATTGGACTTGTTTGAAACTCTTAACCGCCATTTTAAGTTTTGAAAATATGACAACAAATTCGTAATCAGCAACCCCAGAAACCCCCTGGAAACGAGTTTCAACCATTGAAAATGCTTAAAACGTTCAGTATCAACGTTTTAGTTTTAGTATTTTTTTTTTAATTTGATCGCCATATTGGATCCGCCATTTCGAATTTAAAAAAATTGACTTCAGATTCGTAATCGGCGACCTCAAAAACTCCCGAGTGCCGGTTTTCAAGCAAATCCAATATTTATTTTTTAATTAATCGCCATTTCGGATCCGCCATTTTCAACTTTGAAAAACTGAGTTCAGATTCCTAATTAGCAACCCCAGAGACCCCCTGGTAACAAGTTCCAACCCATGACAACGCGAAAACCGTTCAGTATCAATGTTTTAATTTTACTAATATTAAAAATAAAATGTTAATAAGCCACCATAACACTGACAAATACATAGTTTAGGAAGAGCCTGCCTGAAGCTATATAATAAAGCAAATAAGCAAATGGGTGTATGGAATTGACAACAACAACCACGCTGTCAAGTTTAAATAGCGGCTGCACTTTATAGTAGTTGGTTGAATAAGGAAAATGAATTAGCAACAAGAGTTTACGGGGTGTACATAGCCCAATGGTTAACGCTTCTGACTTTGCACATAGAAAAAAAGTCTGATGAGGAGATGTGGTGGTCTCCGAAATAACTGCTATAACTTCTACCGCTTAGACTTTGTTGCTTTTTCAATTTTTCCTAATAAACAATCGTGGTACAAAGCTCAATAAAAATATCAGAAATTCATTAACATTGCAGTCGATGACATTTTTACAAAAAGTAAGAAATACGAGATCATCTTTACACTTATATTTGTACATATACACTGGACCACGTAAAAAAAATAATAATCCTGCAATTACACCACCATCGCACTCAGATTTTAGTATTTGCTATAGTAATAATCCTCCATGAATCTCCTCTCTCTACGACAATTCTAAGAGGTCGCGCATCAAGTGTTTATTTTTCCCATAGGAATTACACGAAAGAAATTAGGTTATTTTCTTTTGAGGTCAATATAATTTTCTAGGATTAATCAAATCGCTCGAAGCTATAATAATATATTGATTACGGTAAGTTGAGTAAAACCAAGAAATAGTGTCTTCGGATAGTATTTCATTGTGCTGAATTTTAATCGTATTTTGCCTACATTTTGCTCGGGGTTGGGCACAATGCACTAAAAATAAATGCAATACGCTTTTCACTACCACTGTCTATTCAGTGATAGTTAAAATGCAGAATCCATTATCACTGAAAATTCTAGTGACAGTGAAAAAAATGCACTATCAGTGAAAACCTTTATTGATAATTAACATTTTGCAGTAAAATAAAATTGCCCCTTGCTGTAAACCAGCTTTATTGTTATAATGAAGAGGTGTGTTGTATTTCAAAAAAGAGTTTTTTTTATAATAGGAAAGCGATGCAAGCCTTCAATGCTCCTATCCTCATCATTCATCTAAAAAAGCAAATCATTTACAAAACTTTCGCAGGTAGATTTCTTTTAATCAAATACCTGCGGACTCCTCATCGAATTCGAGAAATTATGTATTAGCACTTATAGAAGGCTGTAAATTATTTTCTTCCTTACCGGTTGACTTTTAAACTCCACGTTTAACTTTATCCCGAACATGTTGTGTATTGTATGAATCAGCAAAGTTTTGCAAAATTTTAATTTGATATCGGGAATAAGAATTGCTGCAATAACTGCATCCCAAGAGTCATAGTGCAACTAAAATATTTTTCAAACCTTTGCATTAGCGTTGATTGCATTCGAGTATCAATTTCGGTTAAAAATTTCAAGTTTTCGGAAGCTAAACGTCGCATTTATATTATGATGCTGTCCATCATAAAGTTGGAATGAAGTAGCCACAGAACATATTTCGTTCTCTTTGAAGGAAGTCGATAGCTTCTGCGATAAGTTGATTACTTTTGCATTTTCTTCCAAAAAAACAATTTCTACCTCAATGAAATAAGAAATTTCCAGCTTGTAGCATAGCTCACCTAATCTGTTTTTGACTTCTATTAGCTTCTGGACCGAATTGTACAATGAGTTCCACCTTGTAACGCAAGGCGTAACCAGATTCGAAGTTAAACTGTTTTTATTATTTCCGCAGATTTTGGCATATAACATTTATTCAATAAGAATAAAAGCTGTGACAGACGGCAAAGCTCGTGCATATAATCTGGCACACATACGCGCATAATAATTTTACCCATACAGACGGCAGTAATGCGCATAAACGAGCCGAAGGTCGTGGATTCGAGTCCCACGGCCAGTAGAATTTTCACTTATTTCGTTTTCATTCTTTTTTTTATAAGTTCTATATTTTTTTTACGCTGCTTTCAGTTAGTTGTTATCGACTTTTTAATAAAATTCAACTCTAAAAATTTAAATTAACTAATAGTAAAATAAAAAATGTGTTACAAAAAAAAGCAAATGAAAATAAAATAATGTAAAATAAATAATATAAACAAAAAAATCTTTCGCAATCGCTCCAACCGAGGATCGAACCTGGCAGCTACAGGCTTGTAGCCCGCAACCCTCACCACTCGGCTACCGCGGACGCAAAACTCGCCCGCTTTGTTTGCTTACTTGTACTAAAGACAAAAGCTGGCCGTTTTTACTAGTGTTGTCATCGAAAATTCCCCGGATGCGAGTTAATTCTCAAAAATTTTGTGCATTTCTTCGGCTGCTCATGCGCATTTTAAAGAGATAAATGCATGAGCCAAAGCAAATAAAGGCTGTTTATGCAAATAATCGAGCCCGTTTGTCAACCGTATAAGTAGGGTGGCCAGATATTATAGTGACATAATCAGTACAATTGTGATCAAAAATCAGTACAAAGCCATAAAAATCAGCTCATTTTTAAGCGTATTTTTTATTATTAACAATATAACAACCAAATGACAGCGCATTAATTTAACAAAAAATAACTAATAGACTTTTAAATACATATAGTATTATCAATACAAAAATTCATTACTTTAAAACAAATCAAAGGTATTACGTATGTATGTACAGCTGTGCTCAGGAAAATAGTAGTAAAATGTATTGACAGGTTTTGAAAATTTTTTCTTCCCTTACTTAATTTAAATTTTTTATAAAAATATAGTTAATTCTATAACAAAAGACATGTGAGTGATCTCAAACTTTCTAGAAAATTTATAAAAATTGAGAAAATTAAAAAAAAAAATGTTTGCCCATTCAGTTTCAGTAGAAGACGAGCTCGAGTCAAAATCTGTTTGCATATTTTAAGCTACAATTTTAAACATATTTAGTTAGTGTGCTTATTAAATACAACATTCACATTAAAATGTTGACTAAAAGGTATATTACCGAATTATCGCTAAACGAATTTTCGAGTACGAATGAAATTTAATAGTGTTAAATGTGTATCTGCAAGTAAAATTACAGGTGTTCGAACATCAAAAATCAAAGTAAAGCTACATATATCATATCCAAGAGTCGGTAGTTTGCACCTTTTCCAAATTTTTAGAACTTACACTGCACCGTAGCAGTAGTCGTCTTAAATTTGAGATACTGACAGCCGATTTCTCAGTGGATGTTTACTTATAATCGAAAGATTATCTCTTATTGTCATCTTCTCAGTGTAGTTAATATATGATTAACTCACCACCACCTTTCATAAGATTTATTTATGGCGAAACCAGCTTTTCCTGTAAATCCTGTAAAACCTGCAAATCGTGAAGTTGGGTTGGGTTGAATCCAAACAGTTTCTTATTTTGCGAAATCCTAGGAAACGAAACAATTGCAAACTGATACCTTTTTAATAATGGTTCAAGTTTAATTAATGCTTTCAATCTGCTCACACGTACGAGTTGTCAAAAACCATTGTTTTGAACATGGAAACCTCAAGTAAATGTCAATTACACCAGTTTACAAAAGTATTTATTAAATGTAAAAATCAGTACAAACTCAAAAAATCAGTAGATTTTGCGTACTGATTTCGGCCTCTTAAAAATCAGTACAATAGAAAGAAATCAGCACATGTACTGATTAAATCAGCGCATCTGGCCACCCTACGTATAAGAGTAACAGCGTCACACTTTTAAAGTTAGGTACAAATAACGTAACTTTGGATTAGCGTTTTCCACTTGCACGTGTCGCTTGGGTAGGTTCACTAATAGTTTAGTGATAGTGAGTTTTTTCTAACTATCACTGAAGTTTTAGTGATAAGCAATTGGTTTTTCACTATCACTAAACCTTCAGTGATAGTGAAATTTTTTTTAACTATCACATAATTTTCAGTGATGAATTCTGCATTTAACTATCACTGAATAAACAGCGGTAGTGCAATTCAGTGATAGTGCAAAAACGCCCAACCCTGATTTCGCTAAGTGTTTGGCCGAGCTTCTGCCCCAATTCGTGGTATTCGGCATAAAGTTATCACCAAGGCTGGTAAATCTAAGCAAATGCTTGAAAAGGCTTCTTTTGCATGTAACGGGTGATTTTTTTGAGGTTAGGATTTTCATGCATTAGTATTTGACAGATCACGTGGGATTTCAGACATGGTGTCAAAGAGAAAGATGCTCAGTATGCTTTGANGACTTTCCGAATGGACCACCTAAGACGCAGCCGCGGTCAACATTTAAATGAAATTATCTTCAAAAAGTAAATGTCATGGACCAATCTAACGTTTCAAATAAAGAACCGATGAGATTTTGCAAATTTTATGCGTTTTTTTTAAAAAAAAAGGTATCAAGCTCTTAAAAAATCACCCGTTACATATCCTGCAGTTTTGTTGGTTTTTGCATATATTCGACTTACGTGCTTATTTTTGCACATTTGACAACATTTCATTGGAAAACAATAGAAATGCGTGAAAAAGGTGAATTCATTCATATGTTTTTATACTTCTGCTACCATCTTGTATGATACCTTGATACTGCTACAGCTTGAAGAAATTCGAACAAATTTGGCGATCATTTTGGCAAATTTCGGGTGTTTGATAGTCGGTATATCAAAGCATCAAACAAAGGGTTTGACACTGAAATAAATTCAAAAAACTTGAAAGTATTTTGGACAGATATTATATACTGTCTCCACAACTAAGAGTGAAGAGCTATCGAAATACTCCCCAATAGAATTAAGTTTATTTAAATAGTGTCCAACTACATCTACGGATGTGGAGACGAGTTTTTCTAATTAATCAACAATTTTAAATGACAAGAAAAGGTTATTTTAGGTTTGTAATTTTGAAAAGCATGTTTTCCAATACTGTAATTCCGAGCTTATTGAATAACAATTAGTTTTTAAGCAAGAAACAAACCCGACTTCAATTCCCATATAAAAATATAAAATAATCGTTAATTTCTTCATGATCTAATGATCGGATTTAAACCAAATTATTACGGGACCACCTGTGAGGTAAGACTTTTCCTTTGAAAATGGGATTATAGAAATCGGTTAACGTGGTCCAAAGTTATGCGGTAAGATACATGAAAAAAAAATGTCCGACGAATTGACAACCTTCTCCTTTTTGTGAAGTCGGTTAAAAATATTTAAAATATTTCCAATCTGGCGTTACGTGGCACTTGTATGACCAAATGTAAAAAAAAAAACTGAAAAAGTTAACATTTCAAAAAGGCTTTTCTAGATTTGCAAAGCAATTAAATGGCCCCTCATTCAGTAAAAAAAGGGTAACTGATATAACTTCCATGGGCCCGTGGAAGTTATTTCAGACTTCATTTCCGCGAAGATCAGACATAACTTTCAGAAGATTTTCACGAAATGAAGTTTTTTCGATTACCTTTTCTAAAGCCATCTATAAAAATGTTTCGATATTCATTTGATCTTCTAACAATAACTTGGAGGCCTTATCGATTTCGATCGCTTCGAAGAGTTTATTTTTTTCTAGACCGGTGGCTGATAACCACAACTCGCAAAATTTGGTTGAAAGAGCATCCGCTTCTGAGATTAGATGCGAAAGAAAACGGAAGAAATTCCCGTTAATAGGGAAACGTTTTCCCAATGCAGCAATAGCTTTCTAAAGCCGAAGTGGTGCACATTTTTAAACTGAAACCGAAAGTTCATTCAACATTTTCTAAGAATAAATTACAAAATTAAAAAAGAATCTGACAAGTCATAAGAGCTCCACTCACCGGTTTCAAAGAATAGCTTCGAAAATATTCAAAAATTGGCTGCATTAATGTAAAACAATTTATATTCTTCTAAGATAGTGCTACTAAAATAAATAATCTCATATAGATACGCTTGGATTTCGGAACATCGACTATTTTTCAAAAACTTTTAAGCGAAAATAGTTAATTGTGCGCCGGACTTCCAGCTTTGCCGCTTCCAGCCACTAAAATTTAAGATTTTTAAAAACTGGAGTTCATCAATTTGTCCAGTGAGCGGCTCATTTAATATACAATAAGTGATAATTGCTGCACGGCACTGTAGGTTTAGTGGTAGTGAAAAACAAATTGCATTATCACTAAAACTTGAATGATAGTTAGAAAAAACTCACTATCACAAAACTATTAGTGAAACTACCCAAGCGACACGTGCAAGTGGAAAACGCGAATCCAAAGTTATGTTATTTGTACCTACTTTAAAATAATAAAAACTCCGAAAAGGCAGAAAAGTGTGACGCTGTGACTCTTGTCTTATGGAATAAATGTAATAGGCCAAAATATGCGGAAATAATAAAAACACTTTAACTTCGAATCTGGTTACGCCTTGCGTTACAAGATAGAACTCATTGTACCATTTGGTTCAGAAGCTAATAAAAGTCAAAAAACAGATTAGATGAACTATGCTATAAGCTGGAAATTTTTTTTTTCAATGAGGAAGAAATCGTGTATTTGGCAGAATATGCAAAAGTAATGCAACTTATGGCAGAAGCTATCGACTTTCTTCAAAGAGAACAAAATATGTTCTTTGGTTACTTCATTCCAACTTGATGATGGACAGCATCAAAATAAAAATGCGACGTTTAGCTTCCGAAAACTGGAAATTTTTTACCGAAGTTAATATTCGAATGCAATCAACGCTAATGCAAAGGTTTCAAAAATATTCTAGTTGCACTATGACTCTTGGGATGCCGTAATTGTAGCAATTCTTATTCCCGATATCAAATTAAAATTTTGCAAAACTTTGCTGGAAAGTGCTGATTCATACAATATACAAGATGTTCGGGATAAGGTTAAAAAATATGCGCTGGAGTTTAAAAGTCAACCGGTAGTGAAGAAAATAATTTACAGCCTTCCATAAGTGCTAATACATAATTTCTCGAATTCGATGAGGGGTCCACAGGTATTTGATTAAAAGAAATCAACCTGCGAAAGTTTTGTAAATAATTTGCTTTTTTAGATGAAAATCGGTATACAAGTTTTGTACCTGAATGATGATGATAGGAGCATTGAAGGTTTGCATCGCTTTCGTATTATAAAAAAACAAAAATGTTTTTTAAAATACAACACACCTTTTCATAATAAAAATAAAGCTGGTTTACACCAAAGGGCAATGTTATTTTACTAAAAAATGTTAACTATCAATAAAGGTGTTCACTATAACTAAATATTAAATGGTAGTGGAAATTGTTCTTCACTGTCACTAAGGGTTTAAGGATAGTGCAATTTGTTTTTAACTATCACTAAATGTTCAGTGATAGTGCATTTTTTTCACCGTGACTAAAATTTTCAGTGATGATGGATTCTGCATTTTAACTACATATCACTGAATAGACAGTGATAGTGAAAAGCGTATTGCATTTATTTTTTAGTGCATTGTGCCCATCCCTGATTGTAAGTTACAACCGTTACTTGTTCAAATGTATCTACAGTGTTTTCTTATTTTGCAACTGATGGTTATAAATCAATCAATCGATGGACACTTTCAGAGCAATTCTGGCTAAGATAGTAAAAATTCTTTAGTAGAAAAATTAAAGACAGATGGCAAGATAGTTGGAAAGACTTTTGTTATTCAAGTACAAAAGTCTTTGCAAAAGTCTCTCCTTCACCATTTGTTGTGAAAAGCTAATTTGAGAGAACGCAATTGTATATCAGCGTTGCCGTTCTGGTCCAATTGGACCAAAATTGGTAGCTTCATTTTCCTTTGGTAGTTTGATTGGTTTGATGAAGCTTTTGGTAGGCAAAAATGTTTTGGAAATGCAACCAAATTGAGCACTAATATTTGTTCGCTTCACAGCCAGCAAAAAAAAAACAGAAATGGATCCGGAAAGGAAAAAAAGTGGAGGAAAATATGTAGCAGAAACATATGTTTTGAAACGGATGCGTTTTTGTCTGTTTTCCTGAAAATTTTCTGGATGATTTTTTTGTTCAATACGCTTTCGTTCTGCACTTGACAGATGCTTTTTCATAGTTCGGAAAAAGATAAATTAATGAAGTACCTGACGGCATCGAACACGGCACCTTCAGAAAGCCAACAAATACTAGCACACTATTCTGCACTGCTACTTGAAAGACTTAAATACAGTTTTTGCTTTCAAATTACGTCATCATATTCGAACGTTTTCCAGATACGAAAATGAACGAAAACTGTAGTCGTTTCTGTTCGTTTCTGGATACGAAAACCGCATTGCCTTTTGACCGATTTTGAATACGTGAATTAACGAAAATTGTAGTCGTTTCCTGTTCGTTCCCGGATACGAAAATTGTACGAGATTGCACTGCACTCAGTAAAATTTACGTTTCTCTGCTTGCTGGGTTACTTTGCGTTTCCACGTTCAAAAATTGCTTTCAATTTGGTCACACGTAGGAGTTGTCCAAGTATGAGTTTACTCACTTCCCAAAGACATGATCGATCCGCTGTTGAAATTTAACGAAAAATTGCCTATCTTGAGAGAAAGATTTTAATTTTGACCGCTAATTTGCGTAGCTAAAAACCCTTAAATTCAAGAAATTTCGTGTTAATGATAGAAAGATGTTTGGTAGTTTGAAAACTGATTTGGTAGGCATTTTGGTACATCAACATTTGCTCAAGTGGCAACACTCTTGTATATATGTATATCATTTAGTTCGCGTCGCTTCAACAGTCGCAATAGAAACATGGGTAAAGCACTAGTGTGCCTTTCGAGAGAGCCAGGATCGAAACCTCGCGCAGTTAATTTTTTACAATTTTTTTATTTTCACTTTCTTTTTATAACCGAGCGCACTTGTGCACAAGGGTATTATAACTTTGTTCACATAACGGATGTTTGTAACAGGCAAAACGAATCGAGATAGGTATAGCCAAATGTATATATAATGATCAGAATGAAAAGAGAAATCGATTAAGCGGTGACTGTCTGTCCGTTAGTCCGTCCGTCTGTCTTGATACACCCCGGCTTGCCATGTAGCGGTAGCTTTCGAAAAGGTGAAAAACATATATTTAATACTTGCGCCGGGTATTTAATGTTCGGCTCCGCCCGAACTTAGACTTTCTTACTTGTTAATTATTAGATCGTCTTAAAAATAAAATTAGTAATTATTTTATTTAATTTTTTATTTTTTTAAATTTTATTGTTTAAAAATATAAATTTTTTAACATCGATAAATTTTTAGAAACGTATTTTTTTATATTTTCTAATTAAATATTTGTTATGCTTTCAAGTTAGTTTCCTTTTTGGTATAGATTTTATTGTTCGAAAACAAAGATATACATATATTTATTCTTCGTTTAATTTTAAGGATGTTATTTTATTTTTTGTTTATTTTGATGCGTATTTGTAATTTAATTTTGTTTTAATTTTTACATTGGTTGAAAAGATAAAAAGGTTTTTTATTTCATTTAATTTTTAAGTACTATTTCCTTCTTTTTGATTTAATCTTTTTCTTTTTGTAATATATGTTTTTTTAGTTTTAGATTTTATTGTTTTAAAAAGAAAACTTTTTTCATTGAATTTTGAAAATTTTTTAATTAATTTTTGTTTTATTTGCATTAAATTGGTTTTTATTGTTTTTTATTTAATTTTCTTGTATTTATTAGCTTTTATTATTTAAACAATAAAAAGATTTATATGTTTTTTAATTGAATTTAATTTTTTAAAAACTTATTCCTAAAGGCGAACAGCATTAGTCTTTGCAAAGACAGTGAAGGGCTTTCAAGAGAGTTGCCAGAATTGCCCTGTTTGTATTTGTTTGCAAAATTTTGTATCACTTTATAGTATTGTTTTTCATTCTTATCTGGAGCTTTGTGTGCTGTGTGTGAAAGTTAATTAATGTGTTTGCATATCTGGAAATGATTTTTCGAGTAACATACATTTTTTAATTCATGAATAACTTCCGACAAAGCAACCATGTTCATTTGAAATACTGATTTAGTCCTTCATAGACGCATAGTTCTTTGACAAAATAGACGGAATGCTTTAATTCAATGATATTAATGTAGGTACATATGTGTATGTATAATCTCTATAGATTTATTTGAAATATAAATCTCTTTTATGTGTGCTGTGCTAATGTGAATTTACTAAAATGTTTAATACCGGCCTATCGGTCATGCCTGACTCACACACTTTGCAATGTAGAAACACACATTTGTACTTTCCGTTCACGTGTGCATATACAAACATACAAGCACAAACATCTATGGTACTTAACTTTTCAGACACTTATTTGTTTATGCCTTTAGTGACCCTAAAGGCAAAAAATTTACGACTTCAACTACAAATGTTTGCTTTTTTTAATCTTAACAACGATCTTGCAATTTATATGATATTTTTGCACTATATACTTATTTTCGCAACTTTTCTCTGTATCTAAGTAAACATCTAAATAAAAATTAATTAGAAATGCCAGCGATCGAAAGAAAAACAGAATACATATAACGCTATAGTAAACGTCAGCGCAAAGGCAAGTGGAAATGCTACATTTTTTCTACTTATATGTGAGTATGTTTATATGCGTAATACGAGGGCATCTCCCTCTTGTTGACTCTCCTACAATTTATCACATATTATTTATCACTGTGGATGTGTACATTTGTGCTTGCATGATCTTGTGAAGAACAGAGTTGCCATTCAATTATGAGTGATAATTTCCTTTTTACTAGTTCCGTTCCTTATCATGTATATGACGCTTGCACGAAAAGTAGCTATGAGCGAGTCTATATTAAAATTTAAAATATTAATTAAACTAAAAACGGCAGTGTAATAGGGTATGAATACGGTGGCTATATGTATTTCTTATTCCGCCAAATACGGTTCAAGAACTTGGCGGTCTCCAAGTGTATTTCTGCGACGAAAAAAGCTTATCATTAAAACCATTCACCACTTGTGCACAAGGGTATATTAACATTTTTCGATTGTTTGTAACAGCCTAAAAGAATAGAGATAGATATAGAAATATATATATCAAAATGCTCAGAATGAACCTCTCTCTGTCCGTCCGTCCGTGCCTTTGATAACTCGAGTAAAATATGAGATATCTCAACGGAATTTAATACACAAGTTCCCCTTTATCTAAGGTGGTTTGATATTTCCACAAATACTAGAGCAAAATTGTTAAAAGCTGGTATGTGAAATAGAATTTTGGCACAAAATAAGACAATTTTGAAATTTTTGGAAAATGGGCGCAGCCACGCCCACTTATGGTTACATGTTTATATCTTGGTACCCGCTGTACCAATTTTTTCCAACCTTGGCACAGTAGTTGGCCTTGATACAGCATACCAAATGGCCGAGAATTTTTGAAATCGGACAATAACCACGCCCACATGCCATATAACGGTTATTTAGAGAAATACGAAATCTTCGATAAATCAGTAAATATTAAAGCTAATTTATTAAAAATTTATGCTTGCAACAATCCTTTACCAATAAATAGGTTTATAATAAAATTTCGGAAAATGGGCGTGGCAACGCCCACTTATGATCACATATATGTATATCGGTAACCGTTCTACCAATTTGTACCAAACTCGGTATGGTTATTGTGCTTGCCACATAAAAGCAAAACGTTGAAAATTATTGAAATCGGACTAAAATTACGGCCGCTTTTTATTTAATGGTAAATTTCAGAAATGCTTGAAATATTTCGAAATTTAAGGACGCTAATTTACTCAAAATTGATACACCCCGGCTACCATGTAGCGGTAGCTTTCGAAAAGGTGAAAAACATATATTTAATACTTGCGCCGGGTATTTAATGTTCGGCTCAGCCCGAACTTAGATTTTCTTAATTGTTTGACTTGTTTTCATGCAAATAGAGGAATATTAACAGGAAATCGACACCTGAGTGGAAGATCGACCTATCTCGGCAGCCAGCTCGAAAGCGCCCTATTTCAGAAAACTTTTCAAGAACGCCCTATTTCAGAATTTGGTTAAGGAACGCCCTGTCTCATAATTCAGTTCAAAAACACGCTGCCTCGGTACATTTTCATTTGAGATAGGGCGTTTTTGATCCGAATTCTGAAATAAGGCCTTCTTAAACCAAATTCTGGGATAGGGTGTTTTTCAATCGAATTCTGAAGTAGGGCGTTCTTGAAAAGTTTTCCGAAATAGGGCGTTTTCGAACTGGCTGCCGAGATAGGTCGATCTTCCACTCACGTGTCGAAATATGACTACTATTTTCTTACTACGAAGATATGCAGGACAGGCGTATAAAAAATTAATAAATTTGAAGTAAATACATATCGTCACCTTTATGTCAGAAGCATATTAAATTATTAAATATATGTTTTTTCACCTTTCCGAAACCTACCGCTAGATGGTAAGCCGAGGTGTATCAATTTTGAGTAAATTAGCGTCCTTAAATTTCGAAATTTTACAGTTTCAAGCATTTCTGAAATTTACCGTTATATGAAAAGCGGCCGTAATTTTAGTCCGATTTCAATAATTTTCAACGATTTGCATTTATGTGGGAAGCACAATAAGAATACCGAGTTTGGTACAAATTGGTAGAACGGTTACCGATATACATATATGTGATCATTAGTGGGCGGTGCCACGCCCATTTTCCAAAATTTTACCATAAACGTATTTCCTGGTAAAGAATTGTTGCAAGCATTAATTTTGAATAAAGTAGCTTTAATATTTACTGATTTGTATTTCTCTAAATTACCGTTATATGGGATGTGGGCGTGGTTATTGTCCGAATTTTTAAATTTTCGGCCGTTTAGTATGTTGTGCCAAGGCCAACTACTGTGCCAAGTTTGGAAGAAATTGGTGCTGCGGTTACCAAGATATGCACATGTAACCATAAGTGGGCTACGCCCATTTTCCAAAAATTTATAATATTTTTATTTTTCTTTAACAATTTATATTGAGCTCGAGGCCGTTTTAAATGTACGTACTTAGCACGGTGCATAGGCAACTGGCTGAGTCAGTGGGATCGTCGGTTCGAATCCTACTGAAAGAAGTCTGATGAGGAAATGTGGTGATTTCGGAAATAGCTATCACTTCTACCATTTTTTCAAATTATTGTTGCTTTTCCACAATAAAAATTTTCATTTAAAACGGCCTCGAGCTCAATATAAATTGTTAAATATAATTGTTACAAAGGCCAAAAAAATAAAATAACAAAAACAAATAACTTAAAGACAAGCACACCTAAAAGTTAAACATTCTAAAAATAGAATTATTAGCAAAAA
>NW_016157173.1:343912-355052 GCF_001687245.7 Rhagoletis zephyria | reverse complement strand
ATTGTTTATAATGACTTTTGCTAAAATTTCAAAATCAAAAGTTATCAAAACAAATTCTATGGGACTGAGAAATATTATTTTCTACTTTTTAGTCCATTTATAAAAGCGTTGTATATTAAAAAGTTTTTTTTTTTATATTATTTATTTCAAATTATTGTTGCTATTCCACAATAAAAATTTTCATTTAAAACGGCCTGGAGCCCAATATACATTGTTAAATATAATTGTTATAAAGGCCAAAAAAATAACAAAAACAAATTCTTATTTTTCGTCTAATAATTGTTGTAAATATCAATTTTGAGTGAATAATCTTCAGTAGTTACTAAAATATCGCAGTTTTCGTATTTCCGAAAATTACCGTTATATGGGATGTGGGCGTGGTTATTGTCCGATTTTTAAAAGTTTCGGCGGTTTTTTATGCTGTACCAAGGCCAACAACTGTGCCAAGTTTGGAAGAAATTGGTGCAGCGGTTACCAAGATATACACATGTAACCATAAGTGGGCGTGGCTACGCCCATTTTCCAAAAATTTATAATATTCTTATTTTTCGTCTAAAACTTATTGTAAATATCAATTTTGAGTGAATAATCTCCAGTAGTTACTAAAATATCGCAGTTTTCGTATTTCTGAAAATTACCGTTATATGGGAAGTAGGCGTGGTTATTGAGCGATTTTAAAAATTTTCGGCCATTTGGTATGTTGTGCGAAGGCCAACAACTGTGCCAAGTTTGGAAGAAATTGGTGCAGCGGTTACCAAGATATACACATGTAACCATAAGTGGGCGTGGCTACGCCCATTTTCCAAAAATTTATAATATTCTTATTTTTCGTCTAAAACTTATTGTAAATATCAATTTTGAGTGAATAATCTCCAGTAGTTACTAAAATATCGCAGTTTTCGTATTTCTGAAAATTACCGTTATATGGGAAGTAGGCGTGGTTATTGAGCGATTTTAAAAATTTTCGGCCATTTGGTATGTTGTGCGAAGGCCAACAACTGTGCCAAGTTTGGAAGAAATTGGTGCAGCGGTTACCAAGATATACACATGTAACCATAAGTGGGCGTGGCTACGCCCATTTTCCAAAAATTTATAATATTCTTATTTTTCGTCTAAAGATTATTGTTAGTATTAAGTTTGAGTGAATTATCTTCAGTAGTTACTAAAATATCGCAGTTTTCGTATTTCTGGAAATTACCGTTATATGGGAAGTGGGCGTGGTTAAAGTCCGATTTCGCCCATTTTCAATACCAACCTACCTTGGATTAAGGGAAACCTACATACCAAATTTCGTTGAGATATCTCAATTTTTGCTCGAGTTATCGTGTACACGGACAGACGGACAGACGGACAGACGGACAGACGGACGGACAGACAGACATGGCTTAATCGATTTCTTTTTTCATCCTGATCATTTATGTATACATTTGTCTATATCTATCTCGATTCGTTTTGGCTGTTACAAACAACCGTTATGTGAACAAAATTAATATACCCTTGTGCACAAGTGCGCTCGGGTATAAAAGTACGGCAATGTGAACGTGTTTGGTATTTTTTGTAAAGGCAGTTTATCCACTAAAAAGAATTAAATAGAAATGTCCTATAAAACAAATTGTATACCGCCAGGAAGCCACTAAAGTGGACAAATTTTATACTAAGAATTTTTATACGTAAGCTCTTCATGAAAGCAAATGTCAAAAATACATTCCTTGAAATAAAATGTTGGTTTGACGTTTTTTATTCCCATATAGATAGTAGAGCACTACAGGAATACAAATTTTGGAATAAAATTAAACACAAGGTGTCAAAAGTTTAAAAAATGGTAAACTTTAATGAAATAAATAAGAAATATATGTAAAAATATGTTATTTTTTATTATTTTATTAAATAATACGGGTTTTTAGCTTTCGAAAGAAGACATAAAAACCTGCTAATCATCTTATCATAAAATCATAAAATCAACTTTTCATTTTTTGTCAGTGCCATCAGATCTGCTCGATTCGTTCTATTTTCAAAAATGAAGTGTCAGAGTAAAAAGCTTGTCCTGTAAACAATAGAGGTTAATTTCTTTTAAAGAGTTGCCACCTGTTAAAAAATTTAATTCAAATTTTTTGATGAGTTAAATGAATTATTAAGAGATGGGTATCAATCGAAATGTGTATGAAAAGGATTTATTTCTTAACTTTGTGTAGAGGGTTGCCACCTGTTTAAAACATTAAGTTCCATTTGTTTAACGGAATTAGGTAATTGAAATAGATAAGTTTCACCATATGGGAGTCAGACGAAAGAGGTTTAAGAAGGTTTTAGCTTGCAAAAATTACGAAGAGGGTTGCCACCTGTTCGTAAAGTCAAATTTAGTTAAACTAAAATAATAATTGTGTTAAACCGACGGTTAACGACATCGTATTGGTCATTTTATTACAAATACATACATTGTCAATCGCTGATTCTTAAATAAGTTATAGGTAATTGAAGGTGCTTTTCAAAAAAATTTGTTCAAATATACAAACATATATCCCGAAGTTGGACAAATATGGGTTATTTCTGAAAGCACTACCGAAGGCTCCCCGCATGGAAGAAAGTTATGCTTATGTATAATATGGTCCACAGTGTTTCCTTTTTGGTTACTTTTTACCAAAATTGGTTAACTTTTTATACCCGAGCGCACTTGTGCACAAGGGTATTATAACTTTGTTCACATAACGGTTGTTTGTAACAGGCAAAACGAATCGAGATAGATATAGACAAATGTATACATAAATGATCAGAATGAAAAGAGAAATCGATTAAGCGGTGACTGTCTGTCCGTCCGTCCGTCCGTCCGTCCGTCTGTGCACACGATAACTCGAGTAAAAATTAAGATATCTTAACGAAACTTGGTACGTGTACTTCTTTCGGGCGTAGGACGGATGGTATTGAAAATGGGAAAAATCGGACAATAACCACGCCTACCTCCCATATAACGGTAATTTTCAGAAATACGAAAACTGCGATATTTTAGTAACTACTGAAGATAATTCACTCAAAATTGATATTTACAATAATTTTTAGACGAAAAATAAGAATATTATAAATTTTTGGAAAATGGGCGTAGCCACGCCCACTTATGGTTACATGTGTATATCTTGGTAACCGCTGCACCAATTTCTTCCAAACTTGGCACAGTTGTTGGCCTTGGTACAGCATAAAAAACCGCCGAAACTTTTTAAAATCGGACAATAACCACGCCCACATCCCATATAACGGTAATTTCGAGAAATACAAAATCTTCGATAAATCAGTAAATATTGAAGCTAATTTATTCAAAATTGATGGTTGCAACAATTCTTTACCAAGAAATACGTTTATGACAAAATTTTGGAAAATGGGCGTAGCACCGCCCACTTGTGATCACATATATGTATCTCGCTAACCGTTCTAGCAATTTGTACCAAGCTCGGTATGGTTATTGTGCTTGCCACATAAAAGCAAACCGTTGAAAATTGTTGAAATCGGACTAAAATTGAGGCCGCTTTTCATATAACGGTAAATTTCAGATATGCTTGAAATTTCAATATTTCGAAATTTAAGGACGCTAATTTACTTAAAATGTATACACCCCGGCTTATCATGTAGCGGTAGCTTTCGGAAAGGTGGAAAACATATATTTAATACTTGCGCCGGGTATTTAATGTTCGGCTCCGCCCGAACTTAGACTTTCTTACTTGTTTTCATTTGGTTACATGGTTCCTTTTTATGGATTTTGGTTATTTTTTAAATTGCACATTTTGGTACTTTTAAATTAAATTTGTTCGAATACTCATTTATTTTTGCAACATTTAAAGTGGCAACGTTGACATCAGTAGTCATTGGTTATCGCACCATTAATCGAGCTTTTCAATTTATGTCACACCACAGTATATACCATATACCACAGTACACAGTGACCACAGTATATACACCACAATCACCATGTTAGACAGTATGCACCGGATCGTGAATACCCCTATGTATTTAAACGATGGGAAGCTTTCGGTTTGCAAAGTTAGGTTAAAAAAAGAACAAATTTGGCTGTGACGGATAGGACATCCAATACGCATTTCTTTGAAAGCTGACAAATTCTTACAATAAATCTATTTTTGTAATAACTCACTGTTTAACAGCCCTTGAGGTGTACGTCCTCTTTGGATAGTTATTATATGCATTGTCACCTTAAATGGCTTGACAACTTGAAGAGAAAATGCTATATTAAAGATAGTCGCACTACGGTTGCGTTTATAATAATAAAAATGGAGAAAATAGTGAAAATTAAATTGATAAAAATCGATTTCTAAAGAATTATTCCAAATGCTAACTGCTAACGCTTTACTGTTGTCACAAGTTTAAGCGCAATCTATGAAATTAATTTTTTGACCTGTGGTGTCGTCTTCGCTGAAATGACCATAGGGTAGATTTATTAAGCTATTCATGAAATACATTTTAATAATAAATACTTCTCCCAAATGATCAGAATGAAAAGAGAAGTCGATTATGCCATGTATGTCTGTTCGTCCGACCGTCCGCGTACACGATAACTCGACCAAAAATTGAGATATCTCAACGAAATTACCCTTTACCCAAGATAGGTAGGTGGGTTGGGCGAAATCGGACCGCAACCACGCCCACTTTCCATATAACGGTAGTTATCAGAATTACGAAAACTGCGATATTTTAGATTATTCACTCAAAATTGATATCTACAATAATTTTTAAACGAAAAATAATAAAATTATAAATATTTGGGAAATGGGCGTAGCCACGACCACTTATGATTACATGTGAATATCATGGTAACCGCCCCAACAATTTCTCCCAAACTTGGCAAAGTTGTTAGCCTTGGTACAATATACCAAACGGCTGAAAATTTTTAAAATCAGATAATAACCACGCCCACATCCCATATAACAGTAATTTATAGAAATACGAAACCTTCGTTATTCACTCAAAATTGATATTTGCAGTAATTTTTAGACGAAAAATAATAAAATTATAAATTTTTGGGAAATGGGCGTAGCCACGACCACTTATGATTACATGTGTATATCATGGTAACCGCTCCAACAATTGCTCCCAAACTTGGCAAAGTTGTTAGCCTTGGTACAATATACCGAACGGCTGAAAATTTAAAAAATCGGATAATAACCACGCCCACATCCCATATAACAGTAATTTAGAAAAAATTATTGTAATAGGGCTAAAATTAAAATTTAAAATTAAAACCACACCTGCTTACCATGTAGAGTTTTCGAAAATGTGAAAAAAACTATATTTAATACTTGCGCCGGGCATTTATTTAATGTTCGGCTCCACCCGAACTTAAGCCTTTTTACTTGCTTTTCTTTTCCATTAGTAATATATGTACGGTGACCATATTTATGAGAGCCGAATACGGGACAAAAAAAAATTTTACAAAGATTTTCCACAACAGCTTACGGATCTTAAAGCCTCCTTCAATGATCCTAGATGTATTAGCCCTGAAACAGTATCCTTTTAGTAACATCACAAATTTTAGCCCGGTCAATTTAGACATTCGAGAGTTTCACAGGCCTTTCGGGGCCACTCTTCCGTCGAGAGCCGACTGGGATGGGGAACTTGATATCTCTACCTGGATACATCATATGTACACCGATGGCTCCAAAATAGAACGCGGAGTTGGAGCAGGTATTTACTCTGAGTCACTGGGAGTAAAAAGATCAATTCATCTGCCCGATTTCGCGAGTGTCTTCCAGGCAGAAGTATTCGCTATAGCCGAAGGCTGCCGTCTCTTAGAACGTAGTGGATTGCGTCACGGCGAGCGAGTAGCCATTTTCTCAGATAGCCATGCGGCCATTAAGGCCTTAGCGTCTTTTACAACAAGGTCGAAACTAATCAAGGAGTGTAGGACGCGGTTAAATACTGTAAGTCGTGAACTCGATCTAGATTTAGTTTGGATACCTGGTCATAAAAACATTCCCGGAAACGAGGCTGCATACGAGTTAGCCAGAGAGGGTTCCACATTGGTGTCAACCGAGGACCGGATCTCACCCCCAATTGGAAACTTATATAAAGACATATTTCTCCACAATCTCCGGAAATCGGATCCAAGATGTCGCACCGTGGCAGGCTGCCGTTGCTAGGCTTGTTGGGACTCTTACCGGGCATTGGCCGATTGGTACCCACGCGAGAAGGCTGGGAATCGCCTACAGCGCCTTCTGTAGAAGCTGCAGAGATGAGAACGAGCAGGAAACAGTAGAACACCTGCTTTGCAAATGTCCAGCTCTAATGAGGAGCAGAAATACCATGCTAGTAGCATATGAGTTCACATCGTTACGAGAGCTATCTGATATAAGTCTCCACAACATACTCAACTTCATCAACCACGCCGGCTGGTTCTAACATACTCATTCGAGGTATATGGTATCAAAATGGCACTTAGCTGCTACTTGGGCGTTCCCACCCAGCTGAAAATTGGATTAACGAGTACGCTATAGATCAATAAGGTATAATAAACAAATTTTGAACATTAATAGTAAACTCGCGCTCAAAAAAAAAAAACACTTCGTCACTAAAACTCCAGTTACGCTATCCACATTCAGCGATACCATTGAAGAAAAATGTTTACCAACATTTTTCAAAAAGTAACCAATAAAAAAAAATATCCTACAAATAGTCCGGTCAAATTAGACCAAAAATAGGAGTGAAGTTACAATAATTCCCACCCAGCTGAAAATTGGTAGGATTGTTCAAAACACCATCACAAATGAAATCTAGAAAGTCCTCATCGATTCGATAACTGAAAAAAAAGTTACTCGGGGTCAAAGGTCACGAAAACGGGGTTTTCGCGATTTTCAGCAAAACGGTAAGTTTATCATAAAATTAGTTTGGACAAAAATTGTAGATCAGATAATTATCTATAAAAAATGTCTAAATACTTCTTTTATAAGAGCCACCGTCTCCGAGATATAACGACTCAAAAAGTTGGAAGAGTTGTAGTCGTCATCTATATATATAAAAATGAAATGTTTTCCGTATGACGGCGATGCCTGACCAAACGGCCNTAGCCCGGTCAATTTAGACATTCGAGAGTTTCACAGGCCTTTCGGGGCCACTCTTCCGTCGAGAGCCGACTGGGATGGGGAACTTGATATCTCTACCTGGATACATCATATGTACACCGATGGCTCCAAAATAGAACGCGGAGTTGGAGCAGGTATTTACTCTGAGTCACTGGGAGTAAAAAGATCAATTCATCTGCCCGATTTCGCGAGTGTCTTCCAGGCAGAAGTATTCGCTATAGCCGAAGGCTGCCGTCTCTTAGAACGTAGTGGATTGCGTCACGGCGAGCGAGTAGCCATTTTCTCAGATAGCCATGCGGCCATTAAGGCCTTAGCGTCTTTTACAACAAGGTCGAAACTAATCAAGGAGTGTAGGACGCGGTTAAATACTGTAAGTCGTGAACTCGATCTAGATTTAGTTTGGATACCTGGTCATAAAAACATTCCCGGAAACGAGGCTGCATACGAGTTAGCCAGAGAGGGTTCCACATTGGTGTCAACCGAGGACCGGATCTCACCCCCAATTGGAAACTTATATAAAGACATATTTCTCCACAATCTCCGGAAATCGGATCCAAGATGTCGCACCGTGGCAGGCTGCCGTTGCTAGGCTTGTTGGGACTCTTACCGGGCATTGGCCGATTGGTACCCACGCGAGAAGGCTGGGAATCGCCTACAGCGCCTTCTGTAGAAGCTGCAGAGATGAGAACGAGCAGGAAACAGTAGAACACCTGCTTTGCAAATGTCCAGCTCTAATGAGGAGCAGAAATACCATGCTAGTAGCATATGAGTTCACATCGTTACGAGAGCTATCTGATATAAGTCTCCACAACATACTCAACTTCATCAACCACGCCGGCTGGTTCTAACATACTCATTCGAGGTATATGGTATCAAAATGGCACTTAGCTGCTACTTGGGCGTTCCCACCCAGCTGAAAATTGGATTAACGAGTACGCTATAGATCAATAAGGTATAATAAACAAATTTTGAACATTAATAGTAAACTCGCGCTCAAAAAAAAAAAACACTTCGTCACTAAAACTCCAGTTACGCTATCCACATTCAGCGATACCATTGAAGAAAAATGTTTACCAACATTTTTCAAAAAGTAACCAATAAAAAAAAATATCCTACAAATAGTCCGGTCAAATTAGACCAAAAATAGGAGTGAAGTTACAATAATTCCCACCCAGCTGAAAATTGGTAGGATTGTTCAAAACACCATCACAAATGAAATCTAGAAAGTCCTCATCGATTCGATAACTGAAAAAAAAGTTACTCGGGGTCAAAGGTCACGAAAACGGGGTTTTCGCGATTTTCAGCAAAACGGTAAGTTTATCATAAAATTAGTTTGGACAAAAATTGTAGATCAGATAATTATCTATAAAAAATGTCTAAATACTTCTTTTATAAGAGCCACCGTCTCCGAGATATAACGACTCAAAAAGTTGGAAGAGTTGTAGTCGTCATCTATATATATAAAAATGAAATGTTTTCCGTATGACGGCGATGCCTGACCAAACGGCCGAACCGATTTCAATTCTGTAAAAAGTGCTTTTTGGACCTTCTGTGTGGAAGGTTTTCGATTAAAAAAAAACAAAACTTCTTGCTGTTGTTGCCAAAAAATTAAGAAAGTTGAGATGTCACAATTTCACAATTCCATAGAGTTTTCTGTATATTGTATGTCACTAAACTACTAAACGGCTGGACCGATTTGGTTCATATTTGGAACATATATCAGTACCTTGGACCCCGAGAAACTTTTTCTTTCAGGTATCGCATCGATGAGGAGTTTCTAGATTTCATTTATGATGGTGTTTTGAACAATCCTACCAATTTTCAGCTGGGTGGGAATTATTGTAACTTCACTCCTATTTTTGGTCTAATTTGACCGGACTATTTGTAGGATATTTTTTTTTATTGGTTACTTTTTGAAAAATGTTGGTAAACATTTTTCTTCAATGGTATCGCTGAATGTGGATAGCGTAACTGGAGTTTTAGTGACGAAGTGTTTTTTTTTTTTGAGCGCGAGTTTACTATTAATGTTCAAAATTTGTTTATTTTACCTTATTGATCTATAGCGTACTCGTTAATCCTAGAACTTAATAAAAAATAGTATATGAGTAAAGACCAAACCAGAAATTATTTTCCGATTTTTACAAAAACCAGCTAAGGAAATTTGGGATATTTTTTCATGGCAGAATACACTTGGAGGATTGCCATTGCCTGCCGAGGTGCAACCGCTGTTCAAAAAAAAACTTTTTTTCGAATGTGGTTCGGACCAGAAATCGAACCTGCATCTTTATCCACTCCGCAAAAAGTACACCCTAAAAGTTGTTGGGTGCATTTCCTTAAGTTGAAAAAGAACTCGAAGCTCTCGAAACTTGTACGAAACTACTGAAATTTTTCTGAAGTATACCAACGAGTTTTAGTTTTTAGAGTATAAAGGGATACCTGATATTAAATAAACAACATATTATTATTTTATTATTATCAAAAGCCCCCTTTTTCGTACTTGATGAACGCATCTATATAATACTTGAATGATTTTTGTACTATTTTTAAAATTTTTGGAAAGAAGTTTTACATGCCTTTAAAATGATGGATATAAATTTATTGTGTGGTTTTTCAGTCGGGTAAACCCGAAATACTTCCTACATTTCTAAATTTTTTCAAGTCAGAATATCGTTTTTCGTGAAATTTCCATGAAAGTTTCCAAATGCATATGTCCTATTGTTCTAAAAGTACGTTCTTATCGAAATAATGTATGCCCAAATTTGGAAAGCAGACAACAATTGTTGAAGTTAGGTAATTTTTTCTTAAATACGGCCTTGAATTTATGTATGTAATTTGCATATCTTTTTCGCAGCGTGCATAAATAATACTTAAATATTCGCTCAAAATTTATATTTACAATAGACGTTTGCAAAAACTTGGATTTTCATAAAATTTTTGGTAACTGGGCGTGGCACCGCCCACATATATAAAATATTTTTATCTCGAAAATCATTTAACCAATCTGTACCAAATTTGATATACACCTTTCGCTTGGCCCCCTTAAGCATCTTGATATCGCTTACTTTGATTTTTCGAAAATTATGGAGCACGTGTTTTTGCACGATTTCACAAACTTAGAGCAATAGCACATCTTTGACGACTTTCATAGAAATTTTTGCAAAAAGCAATAGTCGAAATTGATGAATGAGAAGAGGAGATGAAAGCTCCAAATAATATTATTCAAACGATAGATTTATAGGCATCATTTTGAAGGTCTATAAAGCTTCTTTGCGGCTGCTGTGGTGTAGTGGTAAGCAGTGCGCGCTTTTACTCCGCATGGCCTGGGTTCAAATCCTGGTCAAAGCAACATCGCAAAAAAATGTAGAAAAAAGGATTTTTCTTAGCAGCAGTCGCCCCCCGGCAGGCAATGTCAAACCTCCGAGTGTATTTCTGCCATGAAAAACAGCTTCTCATAAAAATACAATCGCCGTTCGGAGACGGCGTAAAACTGTAGGTCCCCTCTGTTTGTGTGACAACATCAAGGCGCACGCCACAAATCGGAGGAGAATCTCGGCCAAACACTAACGTATGTGTAAGCGCCAATATATTATTATTATTATTTTTAAGCTTCTTTCTTAAACGAATTCAACTTCTACAATCGAATAAAAATAGTCTAGTAAGGTACAGATGAGTGCATTAAGTACGAAAATAATGGTATCAGGGGCGCACCCAGGAATATATTTTAGGGGGGCTTTTATATTTCTAAAGATATATCACCGGAAAATACTGAAAATTTGCTTGATACGCTCTTTAAAATACATTTATGCAAGTTTTATGTACAGTATGTAATAAATAAATAAACGTTTTAAAATTCATAAACTGCACTTTATTTACATAAGATTAACAGAACTCAAACACTTTTAACCGACTTCAAAAAAGGGGAGGTTATCAATTCGCCGGAATACATAACTTTTTTACCACGTGAACCGATTTCAATAATCCTTTTTTTATTGGAAAGATGGTACCCGTAATTTGGTTTAGAGATCCGATGATTGGATCACGAAGAAATTAAAGGTACCCCTAAATTT
>NW_016157173.1:339184-343473 GCF_001687245.7 Rhagoletis zephyria | reverse complement strand
GGGGGGGGGGGGGGAAGGTTTGAACCCCAAAACCCACCCCTTGTGTGCGCTAACGAATGGTATTTACAAAAATTTTGGGTTCAAGGTCTATAAAGAACCTATTTTAATGTTGTGTTCGACCCTACCTAAAACCTGCACTAGATGATGATTCGTGTGTATTTTCACTGTCGCATCGTGTTATTATCGAAATAGTGGTTTCTAGATTGACTTCTTTGCATGCATTTATTTTGGTTTTAAATACTCACAATCATTATGTCCTGGGTTGTGATCGCCCTTTCCGCCTCGATGAAATTTCAACAAGCTGGTACCAGGATGGCTCTGAGAACAATGCCTACCTGCATTATTGTTCCTAGTGCCATCTTCGTGGACATTTGATGATGCACCGTGCCATAAATTCGATAAAAACTGTGATCCGGCCAATCGAAGGCCGCCGACTCCGCTACCAAAACTACTGGTTGCTGGCACAGATTCAAACTTTTCGTTGGATATAGGAGAGGTTGGTGCCGAAGAAGAGTTGCAACTCGAGGCGGTTGGTTTTACATCTCTGGCTTCGGAAGTACTCACACCCACATAACTTGCACCATTCTGACAACTTAACCTTTGTTCATATTCAAGTCTCTTTTTTATCCGATCATCCAAAGCTTTCTGCCACTCGATATGTGCAGCCTCTAAAACGCTTGAACTTTCATTGCCACGTATAAAATCCAAAGATATCACCGGCCAGGCATCCAATGTTTGCACAGCTTTTGAATTACCTTCATCCATGCCAGGAGGATTGATTTCACCTTTGGCTTTTATATTTCTCAAATTTCGATCATAGTTAACACGTTTAAAACGATTAGCATTGTCATCATGCACACTTTTCTTTCTAGCCATACGTAAGTACCTCTTTATTGTATCACTGACAGACTGCGAAACATCTTCGTTATCTATGGAGCTCTTGCGACGATGATGTTGACCTCCTGCAGAAGCCGTCGAAAAACCTTTTTCCGCTTCGTCATCGGTTGCACCAGGAGTACCAATCGTCGAAGTACTTAATGCTGCCTCCTCCCGTTTTTGCTCTTTATATTCCTCAGCAAGGCGTTTTATTTCCTGCAATGGTACGAAATTCGTCTGAGTACCACACGAATTAAAATGCTTTTCAATTGGATGCTCTTTAGCACGGCGTGGCGGTGCGCTATTTTTGTTGGCGCTGCATAAACCTGGTAGATCGAGCGTACTTGGCGGCTTCCGTTGACGAGGCGCCGGCGTGGGTGATACAATAACGCTACTGACGTACTTACTAGCAGTGCGTAGGTGTTTTTTGGGAGTGGTCCCAGTTGTTATTATTGTTGGTGTAGTAGGTTCTACACTCGAAGTGCTTTGATCTTTGCCTCGAGCTACTTCATAAACGTCTGGATCCTTTCCACCATCTCCTAACCTAGTGGCAGCGCCGGCTCCAGAACCAAAGTGCGTTAGACTAGACAGTGATGATGAATGCTTAAGTTTCGATCGTGGATTCTTCAACGGCGGGGTGGAATGTTTACTCAAAACACGATGCAATTGTTGCTTTTTAAGAGAATTGTACACTTGTTTTAATAAAGCCTTATCCTCGAGAATCGCTGGCGTAATATTTTCAGGTGGTATTGTAAATATATTTGTTGTTACACTGCGGGATAGCATTCGTAATCGCTCCAATAGTTGGTCTATTTCATTTAGCTGTTGAAGGCTTTTAGGAAGCTGGGGACTCAAAAAAACAGGTCCCATCGAAGTGTTATTTCCAGTGCTTGTGAAGGAATTCCCGGATTTACCTGGGCGACGTGCGCTTGGTGAAGCTGTCTGATCAGGACGAACCGTCTTAGAACTAAGTAACGTGGTTGTTTTATATGCATCACCAAGTTTTAAATAGGATTGTAAGATGTCAATTATTTGGTCAGCGTTGTTAGCCTCTAGCTGTTCCAAAGCATCAATTGTAGGCGGCTCCTTTTGTCCAGTATGTTGCAGCAAGTGTTTTAGGCGCCGTTTTGAGTTACGCACAGCCCCAGGATAAGACGATTTGCGACGCCATAATATAAAACGAGATTCATTGGCGCAAACTTGTTGGAAATGTGTTTCGATCTTTAGTATATCTTCTTTGCGGTTTTGAGCCCCATCTGGAATCAGTTTACGACCAGCGTCAGTCATATATTTCCACGTTTTCCTTGTAAGCAACCATCGTTCTCGTTTTTTCTCCTTCTCTTTGATTGTGGGACGCCGGCGAACAGCCTGGGGTGATGGAGCGCTTACTGCGAATGTTGGTAGTTTCACAGCAGCATCTGTTGGCGTTACTTGCCAAGTTGCGAAAATCGGCGTTGCCGTCCTCGTCGCCAAATCAGGGGTTGATTGCTTATCGCTGATCCCAAGGTGTAGCTCATTAAGGGCATCGTCCAGTGGGCCAGAGCGTTTCTTCACTATTTGAACCGGCCGCCGCAATGTAGCGCCACTTGTTTGAGCCATTCCCGTGTCTTTGTTATCATCCATCTCAAATTTAAAACAGATAAAATAGCCAGCAGATTTAGGGATGAGCCAGACTTCAATGTTATATTCTTAACAACGAACTGTCAGAGATATTCTGTTAAAACAAAATGGAGTAATATAGAATATTATTAGTACATACTTTTTAACAATGTGTGCATATACAAACAAATATTTTTTGTATTTCTCTGTAAGTACATATCGTCGGCTGAGTGGAAGATCGACCTAAGTATCTCGGCAGCCAGTTCGAAAACATCCTATCTCAGAAAACTTTTCATGAACGCCCAATTTCAAATCTTTATTCGAAAACGCTATATTCCAACATATTTTCAATATATTTTCAGTTGAGATAGGACGTTCTTCAACCAAATCCTGAAGTAGAGCGTTCTTGAAAAGTTTTCTGAGATAGGATGTTTTCGAACTGGCTGCCGAGATACTTAGGTCGATCTTCCACTGGAGGCGATCGTAGCGCTGCGAAAAGTAAAATTTAGGTTAAAATAAATTAACTCTAACGAAAAATTTGAAAACAAGTTTTGTTAAAAAGTTTTTTTGTTCATTTTAATCTTCAATCATATCTTTTTTAGGTTTTCACAAGATTATTTATAACCAAGGCTGGAACATCTAAGCAAATGCCTGAAAAAGCTTATTATGTATATGTCTGGCAATTTTGTTTGTTTTTGCATACATTCGACTTGCAGCTTATTTTGCATACATGACAACATTTAATACATTTCGAGGAAAAAAACGATAGGAACATGAAACTAGGGGAATTAATACATACACTGAGGGAAAAAAATTTTAGAATTAAAAAAACGTGCTAAATTTGAAAAAATAAGCATATGAAAGAGCACCAACCAAACTCATTTTAAATATGAGTATATACGTTATAAAGTATGTGGTTGTGAAGTGCATAGATGCTTTTTCGTAATTAAGAAGAAAAAAATTTAATTTTATGTTCCGTCGATGGTAATTGAACCCGGACCCTCTTGGCGTCTTTGCACACTCAGCTACAGCCATACATATAAATGTGTTTTCAAATGTTGAGTTTGAATCAACATCACAGCGCGCGATTAGTGCATTCCCTGTAGGGAAAATCTCTAGTTTTGAACTGTTGCGCTTCTAGTACATTTAGAACCACTACTAGTTCGCGATAAATCTCTTTTGCATGCAAACAACTGGCGAGTTTAACACAGCGATGTCATAGGAATTGGAAATTGTCCCCCGCTGCATTACCTTTTCTATAGTTCAGAACCAGTCCTAAATTCGACATATGGGATCTAGTTCGCTTTTCACCCCATTTTCTATAGTTTCGAACCAGTTGTAAACGAAACAAGTAAGAAAGTCTAAGTTCGGGCGGAGCCGAACATTAAATACCCGGCGCAAGTATTAAATATATGTTTTCCACCTTTCCGAAAGCTACCGCTACATGATAAGCCGGGGTGTATACATTTTAAGTAAATTAGCGTCCTTAAATTTCGAAATATTGCAGTTTCAAGCATATCTGAAATTTACCGTTATATGAAAAGCGGCCTCAATTTTAGTCCGATTTCAACAATTTTCAACGGTTTGCTTTTATGTGGCAAGCACAATAACCATACCGAGCTTGGTACAAATTGCTAGAACGGTTAGCGAGATACATATATGTGATCACAAGTGGGCGGTGCTACGCCCATTTTCCAAAATTTTGTCATAAACGTATTTCTTGGTAAAGAATTGTTGCAATCATCAATTTTGAATAAATTAGCTTCAATATTTACTGATTTATCGAAGATTTTGTATTTCTCGAAATTACCGTT
>NW_016157173.1:335669-338694 GCF_001687245.7 Rhagoletis zephyria | reverse complement strand
GACGGACGGACGGACGGACGGACAGACAGTCACCGCTTAATCGATTTCTCTTTTCATTCTGATCATTTATGTATACATTTGTCTATATCTATCTCGATTCGTTTTGCCTGTTACAAACAACCGTTATGTGAACAAAGTTATAATACCCTTGTGCACAAGTGCGCTCGGGTATAAAAAGTAACAACATGTTTTCTTTTTGGGTTACCATGGTAGAAAACTTCAATTATTTGCAGAGAAATGTATTTTCAATCTTAAATCAAATTTGTTTGAATGAATGTAAATTAAATTGTACATTTGAAAACACGTTTACATACCTTTGGCTGTAGCTGAATTTGCAGAGCTGCTGACTGTTATTGGTTATATTCCAGAAGGTCCCAAAATGTTAAGATGCTAACACAAATATTAGTTTTGTATTGCCAAACTATGAAAAAGCATCTGCGACGTGCAGACTGACGAAAAACCCGCCAAGCAAAAATCTATTTAAAGTAAACAAGCCCCCCGCTGCATCCCTTTTTCAATAGTTTCGAAATAGTTCAAAATTCGCCAGATGAGATCTAGTTCGTTCTGCATCCCTTTTTCTGTAGTTTTGAACCAGTTCTAAATTCGTCATTTTAGATATAGATTTCTGAAATTGTTTTTTAAAAGTACCACATATCGGTGCTTTTGAACTGGTGGCGATCTAGTTACTATCGGACTGGTTCGTTTTTGGCGATAAAGATCTAGTACGGAACTAAAAATTTGGTTCACCAGTTCGGGGTTTCCCTACAGGGTTATGTCATACCATGTATGTGTGTGTGTTGTCACCGCTGTGCATGCTTTTTATACATATACATTCTTAATCACATATGAAAAAGGATCCGAGACGTGCAAAACGCCATCCTTGTAATGAAAAATGCTTCATTTTAGTACGGGCGTATTTGAATTGAATATTTCCATTATACCTGGTGTATGTATAATGGAAAAATCCATTTTGTTAAGACTTTTCACTTGATTTAAATACGAACATTTTTAAACGGTAATCAAATAAAATTACAAATCCCGAAAATCCCAGGATTCTAGGCAAATAATCCCGGGGTTTTCGGGACGTAAAAAGGCATTAATAATACATACACATAATTTTATTCATTTTGCGGATTTAATTTTTTTTATTAATTTAAATTTTTTAATACATGAAAATATCGGTATGATTGGTAAAAATAATAATAAATCAAGGGCGTTAAAATATCTCGAAAACACCGCATCAATTACATTTTTTGAGCCAGTAGTCTGAGCATATATTCCTAAATTTAGTTTTTTTTTTAGGAATATGATCTGTGTTTCTACTTCATCTGGCGCTAGGTTTACGTCAAAGTCATGAATACATATAGCGTATCATCTTTTGTTAGCAAAATGGGAAGCGAAATTCATTTGTTCGGAATTTCCTCTTACTCTCGTCTTCTCTTTGTGCAATCTTGTATTAGCTTTGATCCATTACTCAATGAACTTACAGGTTTTTACACGAACTTGCAAGAAGTTACAGGAAAAACGATCCCGTCATGTAAATGAGAGCGATTTTTTGAGAGTTGCGAAGAGAAGATGCTTTTTTGTTCCCATACTTTTTGCTGTTACTCACTTTTTGCTCTCACTTCAGAAAGTGATTATGCTGTTTGACATTTTTACTACGGGATTTTAAACGAAAAGTATTCGATCAGAGCTACTATATCATCTATACATATGTATATATACATATATTCATGTGGGAATGTGTTAAAGTATGAAATACTTTACTTAATTGTACTGTATTCGTATCATATTGTACGGAAACAACACATAGTAACGTTTTTTTATTAATTGAAATATGCAAAAACTACGACAGTTAGTTGAAAACGAACAATGATTCTTGATAGACGTGTACATTTAAATTTTTATACCCGAGCGCACTTGTGCACAAGGGTATATTAATTTTGTTCACATACCGGTTGTTTGTAACAGCCAAAACGAATCGAGATAGATATAGACAAATGTATACATAAATGCTCACAATGAATAGAGAAATCGATTAAGCCATGTCTGTCTGTCCGTCCGTCTGTCCGTCTGTCCGTCCGTCCGTGTACACGATAACTCGAGCAAAAATTGAGATATCTCAACGAAATTTGGTATGTAGGTTTCCCTTAATCCAAGGTAGGTTGGTATTGAAAATGGGCGAAATCGGACTGTAACCACGCCCACTTCCCATATAACGGTAATTTCCAGAAATACGAAAACTGCGATATTTTAGTAACTACTGAAGATAATTCACTCAAAATTGATATTTACAATAATTTTTAGACGAAAAATAAGAATATTATAAATTTTTGGAAAATGGGCGTAGCCACGCCCACTTATGGTTACATGTGTATATCTTGGTAACCGCTGCACCAATTTCTTCCAAACTTGGCACAGTTGTTGGCCTTGGCACAGCATACCAAATGGCCGAAAATTTTTAAAATCGGACAATAACCACGCCCACATCCCATATAACGGTAATTTAGAGAAATACAAAATCTTCGATAAATCAGTAAATATTAAAGCTAATTTATTCAAAATTGATGCTTGCAACAATTCTTTACCAAGAAATACGTTTATGGTAATGTTTTGGAAAATGGGCGTGGCACCGCCCACTAATGATCACATATATGTATATCGGTAACCGTTCTACCAATTTGTACCAAACTCGGTATGGTTATTGTGCTTNAAATATTAAAGCTAATTTATTCAAAATTAATGCTTGCAACAATTCTTTACCAGGAAATATGTTTTGGAAAATGGGCGTGGCACCGCCCACTAATGATCACATATATGTATATCGGTAACCGTTCTACCAATTTGTACCAAACTCGGTATTCTTATTGTGCTTCCCACATAAAAGCAAAACATTGAAAATTATTGAAATCGGACTAAAATTACGGCCGCTTTTCATATAACGGTAAATTTCAGATATGCCTGAAACTGTAATATTTCGAAATTTAAGGACGCTAATTTACTCACAATTGATACACCCCGGCTT
>NW_016157173.1:335148-335647 GCF_001687245.7 Rhagoletis zephyria | reverse complement strand
AATTTTAGTGTTCTTGAAATTCATCGAACTATCGATATGTATCAAATCATTGAAATTTATCGATAAACTTGAATGTATCGGGTCAATTCCAAGTCCTGCCGAAGTCCTCCAATGACCTTCTCAGATAAAAAAGAAAATTAGTTACGTGCCAGCAGAGGATTTTCCGGTTACTTAATTTGTACCGTATAAGTATCGCTACGTGTTAAGTTAGAAAACCTCTCCAAGCCTTCTAAAACCAGAAAAACTGTCGAATTTCGACAGTAACTGGCGCTCTACTCTATATATTAATACGCTAACATGAATATTGTCTCCGTTCGTTTGGCAATTCTACCGAACCGAATTCAAAACCAAGAACACCGTTGGAAAAGCATTTTTCCGTAGATGAGCAGAGTTTTTATGGTTTCACAATTGGTTGAAAAGTACGGCCAAAACCGTCGTTTAAACATTTTCGAATTGTGTATAGATGTTGCTGCAACATGTTCAATTTGACCTGTTTCGC